>NW_026067919.1:5830244-5903024 GCF_014885135.2 Alexandromys fortis
ACAACTGATAGCCTATTGGTAATAATGAAAACCATATTTAATTTAGCTTCCAGTAAAAAGGCTTAAATATAGTTAAGTGCTTGCTACAAACTGAGTACTATCAATATAAATGGAAGAAAAATACAGTTTGGAAATTATTGAATTTAAAGATGAAAAATATGGTTTTAAAGTTAATGACTAGTTTAGGTTATTGAGGGGTCAGAGAAAGGAAAGAAAGCAGCCATTAATGTGTCTCATCTTTCACTGCCAGAATCTGAAGATATAATTTTATTTTGAACTTGCATAGACTGAAAGACAAAGGTTTCATTCTGGGAGGCAGAGGGAATCAATTTGAATAAAAGAAGGAATGCAACTGGTGAGCATTTTTCTGGGTCACAACTGGAAGTTATTCCTTCCATTAAGTCACCCCTGGCACCTTTTCAATAGTGGGAGAAGTATCTTTACAACTAACACTGTGACATAAGCTAAAACCCTGACTTCTGGCATGATCTCGACATCTGTATCTGACTTCCCATATTTTAAGCTTCCCGGCCTATGCTGACCTCATCCAGATGCCTCTGCTGTGCCGCAGTCACAGTCTGTGCTGAAATGACTTCATTCCTGCTTCTCCCATACCTCTAGATTCAAAGCCTGTCCAATATTCTCTTTAGAGTAACCCTTTCTGGATTTTTCTGAGTCTTTGCTATAGTTGTGATTTCCTTATCGAGTCTGATATAGTTGGTCTTTAGTTGTTTCATGTTCAGGATTTTGTGTTGTCTCAATAACTTGATTTTAACTTCTTGACTATCTGAATGGCATTATTTTTTACTCCTCTTCCTACTTTTCCTCTTCATTGTCATCTTCCGCTTCCTGCTTCTTCCTCAATGCACTAGTCAAGTATGAACTGATTCATACAACGAGTAATAAAAGCCGTTGTCAGGACTAAACCTGATTTTCGGCACTGTCTAGTTACGTTCACTTTCCTTTCCCACATGGTGATACTGATTGTAAATATGATCAGATACTTGGACGTTGGATATTCAAAGAACACATAGTATCCTTGTTCTTTTTTTTTTTTTTTTTTTTTCGAGACAGGGTTTCTCTGTAGCTTTGGAGCCTGTCCTGGAACTAGCTCTGTAGACCAGGCTGGTCTCGAACTCACAGAGATCCGCCTGTCTCTGCCTCCCGAGTGCTGGGATTAAAGGCGTGCGCCACCATTGCCCGGCTAGTATCCTTGTTCTTAAAAACAAAGAATCTAGTATTTACAGATCTTTATGTATGTAGGTAAGTAGGTCCCTTTTTATGAGCAGGTAGCAGGGGGTGGTATGAGCCTGAGTTCTATCCTTTTCAATCTATCTCCAAAATGTATACTTTATATGTTGGTTCTCTGACCATGTGTGCCCCAGAATATGCTCTCCCTTGAAACTGGAGCCAATGTAAATGTCTTTATTGAGATGGTGTTTCACTTGACTGGGACAGACTCCCATTATTATATGGCTACTGACCTTAAAATGAGGTTACCTAGAACACATGTATGCACTGTGGATTGAGGCCCTAAGAAGAAGAAAGTATAATCAAGCTGATGCATCTATAGTCAAGGAGGTAACATTTTCACTTACTAATTGTCCCTCTTTCTCAGAAGGAACCAGCCTTGTTGATGCCTTACTCAGGACTTCCAGGGTCCATAATTGCAAGATAACATATTTTTGAGACTAAGCCACTCATGTCATAGTACTCATTTCATGACTCACCATTGGTCAGGGTTCTCTAGAGGAGCAGAATTTATAGAATGAATATCTATATATCTGTATAGATAGGTATAACTATATCACACATACATACACACACATGTGTATATAAAGGGGATTTGCAGAATGGCTTATAGGCTGGGATCTAGCTAGTCTGACAATGGCTGTCTACTAATGGAAGGTCCAAGAATGCAATCATAGGTCAATTATTCAGTCAATGAGGCTGTATTATCTCAGCTGGTCTTCAGTCTATGCCAGATCACAAAGTAGTAGTCTCTAATGTCAGTGAAGAAACAGACTTGTTAGGGAGGCAAGAGCAAGCAGGAAAAGAAAACAGGCTTTTTTCTTCTATGTTCTTTTCATAGGCCACCAGCAGAAGGCATGGTACAAATTAAAGGTGGCCCTTCCCACCACAGAAGGTCAGACTTAACATGTGTCTTCCCAATTCACATGATTTCGTGAAATAAATAAATACTTCTCAGGTGTGCATAGTCATATAGGTCACTAGCATAAAGCATGCGTCAAATTAAAGGTGGATCCTCCTACCATAAATCATCAGATTAAACATGTGTCTTCCCATTTCAAATGATTTCATGAATAAACAAATCCCTCACAAGTGTGCATAGCATACCTATTTAGGTTTTAGTTAATTTCAGATGCAGTCAAGTTGACAACCAAGGATAGCCACCACACATATGTTCACTAATGTCCAAGAAGATATACCATAAAGATGATATCCTTAGAGTTACAGAAAAAGATGGGAAGTCAAATCAGCTACTGGACAATAGACACAAGGATAGTCCAAGATGGAGTTTTTTTGTTTTCCTCTTCCCATGATGCATTTCATTCTCTGCCTGATGGGGGAGAGTCTTCTGTTTTGTGTTAATTTCATTGGTTAAATAAAGAGATTGCCTTGGCCCTTTAATAGGACAGAAAATTAGGTAGGCGGAGTAAACAGAACAGATTGCTGGGAGAAAGAAGCCAAGTCAGGCAGTCGCCATGACTCTGCTCTCTGAGATGGATGCCTGTTAGACTCATCCCGGTAAGCCACACTCAAGTGGCAATACAGATATTAGAAATGGGTTAGATCAATATGTAAGAGCTAGCGAATAAGAGGTTATAACTAATGGGCCAGGCAGTGTTTAAAAGAATACAGGTTCCGTGTAATTATTTCGGGTAAAGCTAGCCGTGCAGAGCTGGGTGGGAACGCAGCCTACTGCAGCTCCCACTACATTTGTTTATAGTGTGAGCAGTATTGCTTCAAGCCATTGTGTGTGGCCACATAAATGTTGAATTGTCAGTGAAAAAAAGCTAACCCCAATTCTCTACTGTCCAGAAGCTTTGCTGAGGCTTCATCACTAAAGAAGGGTTGTCTGTCCACATGGACTCTGGGGAGGTTGAATTATTGACACATGACAATTTCACCTAAATGTCACTGTTAGATGTTTCCAAGATTCTCCAGTAATAACACAGACACTCTTCTCAGGTATGACATTCAATAGATGTCTCATCTCATATATGAAGTGCAAAGTTTAAAATGTCTAACTGCACCTGCAGGGAGACCCCTGGGGTAAGCTCTAGAGGCCCTGAAGTCTATATTGGTGTGATTCTGAAGCCATGACTAAGGCCATGAGCATATGTTAGGAACTATCAGATCTGTTTCCTGTGGGTAAGTATGTAACATTGGCTTGGTGGTGCCCACTGTGTGATACCCTCAGAAATTTAGAGGGGTTTCAGAAGGGAAGCTATAACAAGGATGTTTATAACTGTTAATTATTATACAGCATTCTCCTCTGCATTTGGAAGTTAAGTTTCAGAGAAGGGCATGGCTAAAAAAGGAGACACTGAGAAAGTGACAAAAGTATTATATTCAGGTCAGAAGCAGTTTATATTTACTAAACAGCAGTTGTCTCTGACTCTCGGGTACCAAGAGAAGGAGCTGATTTTCTATTGTGTTTATGGAGATATTCAGAACAGTAAAGCCCTTGGTCCTCTTTGGAAAGAATTCCCGTGAAAATGGAAAGTGCTGTTGCAAAGATTCGTGCTTTCACACTTGCTGTGAACTGTGGTGATAATTGCACAGATCTTTCCAGTCAGGAAGTTTTGGTTTTAAATCAAATCTGAAAGAATCTATGGAGGACATCCCTAATGCTCATATCTCCACAGTCTTGATATTTCAAACACTTAGAAATTAGATAGAAACTATTTCAGGTATCTATGACTTTCCTAGAGAAGTTGTTCTGGGTTCCTAGAATCCCCTGGGAACGATTCGGGTCATTTCTAAACTGCCTAGGCCCCAACCTTTTCATTTGCCTTGGCAACTACCTTTCTCTTCTCACCTTTACTACACTGTCTCCTAGTGTGCAGGTTGCAATCTTTGACCTTAATCATGTGGTATCAAACAGAGATAGCTAACACATATTAGAATTACATCACGTCATCTTTGTACGCGAGAAACACCACAAATCGTGTTTTGTTCACAGTGGCATCCTTGACTCTATACCTCTTCCACAGGTGGAAGAAACCCAGGCTCTAATAGGTCCTGAAAAGTACCCTGAGCTAGGTGCATTTCCACAGCAAAGAATAAGATCCATCTGTCAGTCCAGAGCCCTTCCTACTCCTTCCTAGGACAGGCTGCATCTTGTCTATGCCTCAGCTCATTTCCAGGCTTATCAGAATGCATAAACTATGCAGAGCTCTCTGCACAGTAAAATAATGGCTGCCTTCAGCCCAACTGTGTGTATTTATAAGGCTCATCACTTGCCCAGCATCTCTGTTTTATCTGAAAAGTATTTCACTTCATTCACTCACATGCTCATGGTAAATAAAATGACAAGACTGTTATTAAATTATGGTTTTTGCTGTCTTTGACCACAGCCATAAAAGGAAATGGTATACAGAGCCCGTGATTCATTTAAATACCAGTCTTGATTACTATTATTTTTTAAAGGGTTTTTTTTTTTTGGGCATCATTTCCCTGACATCATTAGTGAGTTTAGCCACAAACTAGTACCCTCTGTGTTCAAAACTTTTAAAATCATGATCTTGCCCTTGAAAAAGATAGGTGAGGAATGCTGTTGAGTGGCTTGCTACTGCTAATTGTGATGCACAGAACAATTGGATATTGAAATGGATCATTAGAAGGTTACAGGATCTTCCGAATATTAATATTTATTGTATTTCTATAGTTATCCTTTCTAGACTGTCATTTGGCTAAAGAAATGTATTGCAAGCCAGGACTGATCCCCCTAAAGAGCACAGATATATTAGCATTCAACCTCACCATGCTTAGTAAAAGGACCAGGGAACTTTCCTTCCCTTTTAGTACTGCCTTGGCCAGGCGGGAATAAGGAAGCGTCACCAGCTAGACAGCAGTCATCTGTGCTCATTGCTATAATACAGAATAGTTTCCTGTTTATAGTGATGCCTCAGATTTGAAAAATAATATTAAAAACTAATTGAATGCTATCAGGAACAGAATGGGCACCTGTTCATTGACAATTTAAACTGATTTGCGAAATTAGTGTTTTCCATCATGAAAACTCTTCCTGGCTAGTGTGTATGCTCACATGGACAGTCAACCCCAGCTGTGCTAGTGCCCCCAGGCACATTGTTGCCATGCTGTATATTGAGGCACCCAAACATTACAAAGGGCAGAAGCATAGAAGAGCTTTGTTGTTCTCTATTTCTGATGCTTCTGCTTTGAATTGATCAGTAAACTCAATTTACTGTGCACTACAAACAAATTCCACGAGTTTAAATTTACATATGATTATTTTAACATCCATTTTCTGTGCCTTAAACCAAACTTATGCTGGTATTTAATTTGTGTGTGTAGCTGGAACTGGGAATGTCTATTATTAGTCTCTGTTTTAATGCTATAGGTAGAGCTAGGAGTGGGTGGAAGAAACCAGGCATGTATCTGCTTATGCGATATATTTTTTTTTCAGGTCACTGTTGACCTAAATTGTAGGAATCCAGGAAGTCAGTACAGCAACTCCTGTTGTCCTGAGCAAATATTTGATGCAAATGACTGTTCTGGGTACTACTTTTAGCTGTTTGCTACTTTTGTGTTTGCTGTAACAGCCCCAGCAAGCTAGGCCTCCCCTGTTTTTATCTGCCTCTGACAGCCCAATTTTGGTCTGGCTGTAGTACTTATAAGTTGGCATTTATTTTCTTTTTTCTTCATTGTACTGGCAAGCCATTTTTTCCAACACTGCTCCTTGATTCCAATACTAGTGAGTAAAGTCTAAAAGCCTTTTGTCTGATGAGAAGTCCATAACGCAGTTGAATGAAGGAGATTTCTGTTCTTGAAGACCCACTGTGGTAGTCAGCTTTCTGTGACAAAAGACTTGAGAGATACAGAGGAAAGTTTTGTCTTTGCTCAGGTGTTCAGTCCATGCTTACTCGGCACTGTTGTTTCTGTAATTGTGGGAAGACAGAATGTACTAGTGGGGCGTAATGGTACATAAAAGGTTTGCACCTCATGGAAGCTGGAATGCACAATGATCAGATGGGTTTGAGTACCGAAGAGCCCTGGCAAAAGCATGACCTCAGTGACCTAATGTCCTACAATGAAATCTCCTCTCATAAAGGTTCCACCATCTCCCATCAGGGCCTCTTAGAAGAGTCTTTGGGGAGACCTTTTAGGATCTGAATCATAGTAGTCCAGCATTGCATGTATTTGTCATTTGCCTTGGGGCGCGATATTGGGGAAGGTAATCCCCGTGTCTAGCTCCTCCAGGACCCAGAGAGGGCATCTCTTTGCCTTGCCATTGTTTTCTAGTATTTCTAACTGGCTGTTGCCCCAGAGTTAGTAACAAGCTGACAGCTGAAGCATCTCCTGAACTGGCTCTGCCTTTTATTCTTGTAATGACTGTCTGTTCCTTTATCTTCAGGGACTTAAACAGGGCTCAGCCTCTATCTCCCTGTCTATCCTGTGCCTTGCAGTCACTCACGTTGATGTCTTGTGCTGTATTACCAAGTCTATGTCTTTTCCTATGTTGATTTGTAGCTGAAGAAAAATGGGGAGATTGATCAAGTGTCAAATACCAGGGCATTTAAATGGTGACCCCGTGTCCATTATTCTGCTTTCAGACCGGGAGTCAATGACTTTCAGATATTATGACATAGCTTCTAAGAAAACATAAAATGAAATAGTTTCATTCTGCTCCAGTGGTCAGGAAGATTCCAGGAAAAACCATGTACCAAAGCTTTTGTTATTCCCTTGTGGTCTCAAAATTTAAATTTCTTTGATGTTTATAAAATGAATTCAAATTTCCAAATTATTTATAAAAATTACTTTTTGTTATTTGATTACATTCTTTAACTCATAAAATCTTAGTATTAATGTAGAGTTTTATGGTGTTTTCTCATTTATTTTTATTCAAATCTGCATATTTGGGAAGTAGGATATATTTAACTAGATGTGGAATTGTATAAAAAACATTTTCAATGGTTTCAGAACATCATGAAAATTATGAAATCCTCACAACAATACCTTTCCTTTGTCTTTTCCATCTTTTAAAATAATAATTAGGCAGGCTTAGAAAATCTCAGTAGTCCTGTCTTTTGAAATACAATAAAAAATACACAGCCTACAGGGTTGTGAGTAAGTTTTCAGTGAGGAACAAGTGGTTTTGGAGAGCTGGTGCAGTCTCAGGAACAAGGCTAATGGGGAGCAGCCCTATGGGGGAAGTGAGGACTGCTGAGGTCCTTTCCTGTGCCTGTTCTCAGGGTCTTTTCTTCTTTGGAATGCTAAGCCTTTTGAATGCTAGCAACCAATGTATTTCTAGTTACGTTTAAATCTTATTCATAGGTTATGGAATATGTGTTTTCTTCCATTGATTGTGTACATGTAATGGGGACTTCCAAAAGCATTACCCCTAAGTAGTTTGGGAAAGTTCTGTGAACTTTATCAGGAGAGAGAAGAGATAGTAAGAAAAGGTTGAACTGAAAAATCTCTCTCTCTCTCTCTCTCTCTCTCTCTCTCTCTCTCTCTCTCTCTCTCTCTCTCTGTGTGTGTGTGTGTGTGCGTGTGTGTCTGTCTCTCTCTCTTACACACATACACACACACACATACACACACATACACACGAGCTTATCAAAATCACAGCAGAGTAAAGTTGAGAAGTTTGAGGAACCAAGTGCTCCTGAGCACACTGCTGATTTCTGCTCCCGTCTCCAACTCAGCTTTCCTTGTACGTGACCTGATCAGATTCATGGTTTTAATAACCTCTCCAAGCTGATGATACCAAAATGGTTTCTCTGATTCTCTCTTCTCCAATAAACTGCAGGCTCATTTATCCAACCGCTCACTCAGTGTCTCCAATTATAAGTGTAATAGGCACCTTAAGCTTTATATATTTAGAACAGAATCCCCAGTTCCTGCCTAGAAAAATGGAATCATTACGGAGTGTTCCTCCTCTGAAGTAAAACCTCCCCTTTTATTTTGGTGCTTGACTGTGCCTTTTTCTAAATGGATAAAAAGGAAATTTCTTGTGCACATGCTTTTATTGCAACACATGATTGACAAACACCCCACAAGAGGACGGTTTGTATTCTGTCTGCTTAAATCATAGCAGTGGCTCAGAGTTGGCCCTAAAAAGTGACTTACATATATAAGAGAAAATTAAACAGCTTCTGCGTGGATTGCTATATTTAGAAGCTTGCTTAAGGGTCAACTCTTCTCCATGATGGCTCCGTGAGGATGGGTCACGTGGACAGACTGACACGGAAAATTGTAGAGGTCTCCCATTCAAGACAACGTCAGTACCTTCAAGTCGTTTGTTCCTCTAGCTTTTGCGTGGTCCAGTATATATATGGTCAGCTCCTCGAGGGTACCACTGAGGCACGTGTTTGATTATGTCATCCATTTCCACTCACATCAGTAAACTTTACACTTCTAATGCAGGTCTACAGCACACATGATGATGCATGGTATCTGCCACAGCTGGCTGTGAACCCCAGCATACAAGATGACGACTGCTGCCTACCTCTGCCATGGCATGTCTGTGAACCCCACCATTGCTGGCTCCATGGCAAAAAAATAATCTTCTAACATATTGCTCAACCCTTCCCCACTATAGAGAATATTTTCTAGACAGAAGACAGATTGATCCTTTAGAGTCATGAACAAAGTCCATTCTGATTTTTCTTAAAAGTCCCACTTCTATCACATTTAACATACAGTAAGTGCCTTTCTCTCCTCCAGCAGGACATGTATTATCTGGGGTCTGTCATTTTCTATGAATTTCTGACTCTCATCCTCCAGACTTACAATGCCCAAACCATACTAATGTATCTCCTCTTTAAAAACACTCATTTCTGAGCCAGAGGCAGCTCAGCAGCAGAAAATAGGCCTGTCTTTCATAATTGTAGGGTTGCCCCTGGTCTATGATATTTGGCTCACTTCATACCCGTACCATTCTCATCAATGGTTTACTTCATGTATCAGGTTATTAGAAAGTGAGTGAGCTGCCACTATTCTCTGTACTTAAAAGACCTGAATGAGTCCAAAATGTCAAGGAAGAACACACCTGAGCACTTTAGCTACAACATGGAGGAGGCTTTCCATCAGATAGAAACACCTATGTGGGCTGTTGAATGATGTTGCAATAACTTTCTCTTACTCACACTCTGCTTTACTTGAACTAACTCATAACTATTAATCCAGACCTATATACTTTCATAACTAATTCATAATTACTAAATAATATTTTATTTCTTTTCCTTTTCTTTACTTTTCCACCTGTTTTCCTTCTTTCTTTCTCTCTCTCTCTCTCTCTCTCTCTCTCTCTCTCTCTCTCCTTTTTGAGACAGGATCACTCTACATATTCCTGACGATCCCCTGTGTATCCCAGTCTGGCCTCAAACTCACCTCTTCTGCATTCCAGTGCTAGGATGAAGGATGTGCACTACTATGCCCGGTCCTTGAACAAACATTTTCAAACCTCCACTGGGGGTTCTCCAGGTGGCTTCTCATTAATATGAGAGGACTGCTGCGTAACTCAAGCCGTGTCACTAAAATGCTGACTTACTCATTGCAGCAACAGTGGCTTCTCTGTCCTGTACTGTGAGATTTCTTCCTGGTGTTTCTGCCTCCTTTCCATTTTATCATTTGAGGGTGCTGCTTCCACTGCACCCAGTCAATATACCCTCTGTATACAGAACTATGTTTACAAATCTTATTTGTTTGCTTTATTTATTTTACAGTCATATCATTATTTGAACTATTACTTACACGTTTTATTTGACATATAAAGTTATGAAGCATGCAGTTAGTAGTAAGCTTCAAATAGAAGCAACCTGGCTTTCTTTCTACTTATGAGTGTTTATTAACTACACAGAAAAATGGGTTTCATTATATCATTCTTATTCATGCATATATGTGCTTTGATCATATTCACATGTCTCTTTTTCTGATCCCCCACACTTAAAACATCTAGATAATGTCTAACATAGCCAGTGTTCATCATGCCCCTGCAGAGTGATGAATTCAAAGAAACTATGTAATGTAGACTGAGACTAGAAATAGAGTTAGAAATTCATCTTTTATAGTTAATTTATTGCCAGTGGGTGAATCATTCAACTTCTCCATATCTTCTCACAACCATCAAATGGGGATAGTATCTATTTCATGCGATAATCATGATAGTTAAATTTAATATATATATATATATACATACATGTATGTGTGTGTCTACATATATGTTGCTGTTATATATTAATATATATTATATAAATATATTTCCCTTTCTCTAATGTGTGATTATTCACTAAACTTTGGTGTATGTTTTTCTCTCTCTCTCTCTCTCTCTCTGGACCTATGCTAGCCTTGCCAATTTTTATACTAATAAACATGGAGGTCTAACACATTTGACGCTTCTCATAGGTTAGTCTTTGGGATTGGAGTAAGCAGTTACAAAGACTGCTAATACTTTTGTACTCTGGTGCCCGGGAGTCCCTATAATACCCAAAAAATCGGAAGTTCCTGAAACCTGGCCAGGCTTTGAGCATGATCCTATTTCTCTGTGATGCTTGGTGCTGATTGTTCTGTGTAAACTGTGTCTTTACTGATGTCAGGTGAACTCATGAGGGCACAGTGTGGAACAAGTGGTGTGAACATGACAGATTTGTTCATTCGAATCTCCAGGAATTAATGATATTTTGTGGGAGGTGCTCATGTAGAAAACACATGTTTAGAATCCATTGTTACTTTGTCTTTAATTAAAATCTGTGAGTGAGGGAGTGGTAAGCTAACTTTTGTGTAACACTGACTACTCCTGAGTAAAACTGATCTTCCGGCTTCCTCTATTCCCACTTTCCTGTCCAAGAAACATTTGCAATTCTATAGAAACATAGTGGTTATCTTTTCTGCAGCCAAGGGGCAAAGTTGTTTTTCTTTTATGAAATAAAATATTATTATTTTACATATGAATGATATACACAGACATATGTGTGCATGTGTGTATGTAAATATTGCATAAGCAGATATATAGTTTTCCTGTAGTATTTAATATTTGGGAGGTAGAATGTTCATGAAAAGTTGGTAGCAAATACATGCCAAAAAGTTTCTTCAGGGAAGCTATCCCTAAACAAATGGCCCCAAATGCTGGTTTTCTGTATGTTCTCCAGTTCATCTTCATGCCCCTATATTTGTGTATGAGTAATATATTTGTTGTTTATTACTCTAATCATTAAAATGATCACATTAAGGATATCTTATAATTTTATTTTGTTTCATTTAACTCTACTTCAAATTTTCTATGGTATTTCACATGCTATTGTAAGAAGGACTTGTAAGGTGGTCGTTGCCTTCCTGGAAATGGTTCTGTGGTGGCAGTGGTCATCGATGCCTTGACTGTCCTCACGTTACTACCCTTTTTATCTTTTCCGAAAGAGAGTCATTTCATTCTATTGGAGACTTTTCTCACATGCAACGGTGGATCTCTAAGGGACTTGATTCTCTTGTGTATTTAAGCAGCATTTCCTTGCATCAGCCGGGGACTTTTGTCCTTTTAGGAATGGATAAGACAAAACATTTGAGAGCAAGGAACACTCCTAACCTTTGACTGTCTTCTCCACTGACTGTGAACAGAGGGGGTCTTTTAGTATATCTCTGGCAGTCATCTGAGGACAAGAACGGAAATGATTTTTAAAGGAAAGCCACAGTTATATGTATCACAGTGCAGTAATGATTAAACTAGCCCTTTATATTAGCGCTATGCAACTGATGCAACAAACCTTGAGCCACAGCCTAGCCCGAGACTTCTAGGAGCATTACCAGAAAGCATCTTCTCATTTAATGTTCTCATGTGCATTTCGTTGCGTGTTCCCAAATCTGAGAAACTGCAGAAACACTGTGTGCTAGGACTGTATTTTCTGGGTTATTTACTGATCATTTGTATATTTTTGCAAGTTGTACAACCAGTAATACTGTTCTGCTCCTGTAGATTTGTGTGTTTCACAATGTTTTTAAAAGCTTTATTAGTTTTTTTTTTCCCTGTGGCCTTCTATACTCCACTGCAAATATGAAACCTCCAGAACTTTTACTGTATTTCAGTTTTTCCCTTTCTTTTTTGAGATTACAGTGTATGCCAAAGTGTTCTTTGTTTTCTCTTTCTTTTCCTCCCTCCCTACCTCTCTCCCTGCTTTATCATGGCTTTTTTCCCTGTTTTTTATTTTGTTTTGAACACATTGAAATCTTCCTGATTATAGACATAAGCCACCATGCTTGGTTCTAATATATATATCTTAAAAATTCAACTTCAAGAATTTTTGGAAAATTGGACTTATTTTTTTTCCTCTCACGAGATGACTCTCCAGTTTTTTATTACAGTTTCTAGGTTGTGGTGTTTTTGGATGACTTTTTCAGGCCACTTGTATAAATAGCTGGCATTAATGTGTTTTTTTTTTGGTACATATTTGTCTTCTTTATGTAGTTTAAGTCATCTAAAGTTAACATGAATATGTGGCAGATGTGTGTAAAGGATAATATAGAATTAAATTATTACTCAATTTATCCCACATTAACACCTAATTTCTTTAAGACTATTTATTGATCACTTCATTATTTTCTTATAAATTTAGAATTTTTATTTAATATAGTAAATTATTATATATGCCAGGATTTGCTTTAAGATTTTTTGGTTGATTTCATTCATTTCTCTGTTTTTTTTTTAATAGCCATATGTCTTGTGTTAATTACTTGAACTTCTCTGTGGGTTTTCTGATATAACTGGGCCACTTATTCCCAGCATGATCCTTTTCCACACAGGTCATTTAAAAGGTTTTTTTATATTTTAAATTCAAACTGAACTAGCTGAAGTAAAAGCAAGGAAAAAATGAAAATAGTTTTATTTTATTGTCCTCCAGGGTTAGAGGAACATGGTGAAGAGTGGTTATTCTTAACTAAAATTTTATAGCCTTGTACCAAATGAGAACATTCTCATGGCTATTCCTTGTCTAGAGTATTCTTTATCTAGTGTATTAACTTTCAAACATCCTCAGAAAATAAAAAAAAATAGAAAAAAGCCTGTTTCCTTGCAAGCTTCCCTTTCACGTGGCACTAAATTTTGTACTACATTTATGTACATTTTCTGATTTCTTTTACAAAAGAGATCTATTCAATATTTCCCATAATTATTTTCATCTTCAGAACCCAAACAGGTAAGCTTTCAGAAGTGAAGTGATTGACATAAGCCTATAAAATATGTTAGCAGCCAGAGTGGAACTAAAGTCTGTCAATTCAGTCTCCTGCACCGACTCTGTAGACTGCCTGCGACTAGAATCAGCTAGATGTTCCCTTTACCTGGGACTGCACAGAAAGAGATGTGTGAATGTTGCCCTCCACCACTCTGAAGCCAAGACATCTCTTTCCCATTATTACTGGGTATCCTTTCTTCAGTAGCAATGGTTTCCAGAAACATATGCTTGGTGCATCACCTGAGCGTTGGTGTGATGTCTCAAGATCCCAGGATCTCTGGCTTTAGTGTGGCATTGATTGGCAGAGTCATATCAACAGAGAATGCTCCATAACTGTCCTCTTTCTGACTCTTCTGCTTTGTATGGCCAATCCTTGGCATACAAAAGTCAACCTTGTTTTTCTTCTGGCGATGCTGGCAGTGTTATGGGGCTCTCACAACTGGCTAAAGTGCTCCTTCTAAATGCTCACTGATGTTTTCCTTAATGGACTATAATTTCAGCTCCTTAAGCTCTCTTTACAGAATGCTGTAATGAAGGAGGTGTGACTTGGGTTTCGAAATGTGGTGCTAAATTATCCATCTATGAATTAACATGTATAATTTAAACACACTTCATGAATAATGATGAATTTCAAGTTTGACTTTTTCATATAAGTGGAAGGCAAGTTCTCTTTATTTTCCACTCTATATATTTTATTAAATAAAGATGAAACATGTATGCTTTGGTTTTGTGGAAACGGATTTTCAGATTATGGGAGATTTTTTTCACCAAGACACCACCAATGGGCTTTGTCATAAGAGAATTTTTCCCTGAAGATGTAAATGAATGAGCAAATAATACCATACACTCCTTGCTTATCTCAACTTGCTTTACTTTTGTATTAGTTTCTTAAACCAAAAAAGTGTACATTTTAGAAAACAATACTGACACATATCTTTGATACTATCTGCAACAGTATTTTACCTGTGACAAAATTCAGGACAAGAATCAGAAGGGAAACAGTCTTAACTGTGACAGTTTGGGGGCAGCTGTTCTTGTCAGGTCTGTGATGAAGTTTGATGTCATTCTAGATGTGTGTATTCACAGACTGTGAGCACTAACAGATACCTCCTGCTGTAGTTGGAGTTATTGTGTATGAAGCTGCCACACCCCTTTCTGTTGAGTCAGCGCTGGCAGCAAAACACAAACTCATTTCATTTTTGTTCCAAGTTCCTGCTTGAGAAGGATCCTGTTTACAGAAGGCAGAATACTCTGGTAAAGGGCCATTGAAAATATGATCCATGGGTCATTACCTTGAACTTCTTATGGAATATAGATTCATAACTGCCCTAAGTCAGCAGTTTTGGAGCTGCGACTTCTGATCATACATCTTATTAAAATATCCCCCACATGATTCGTAAAAATACTCAAGCCTGAGAATACACATCCTGGTAGGCAAAAGTAAGAAATTATCAAGTAGAAAGTCCTCAGTCAGAATTTTAGCTTTGAATGTTTTGTGTGATTTCAGCGAAGTTAAATTTAAGAAAGCTGAGACTTGATTTCATCTTTTATGAATTGTAGACACCAATATCTGCATTCTGTCAAATGAGCTATAAAATTTTTCATTGGGCCTTCCAGGAGAAACCAGCTCTCAATGTACTGTTAGGGGCTGTTTTTATATAGCTCCCACAATGGCATGCAATCTAAAATAAAAATTATGATCTTTAATATGATAGTTGTGATAATCTTTCTAGATCTCAAACACTGAATCTGATACTTTCATGGAAAAATATGTGACTTGTTTCTATCTTAAATCCAAGATGGAAATATTTGATCATATCTTCTTTTTTTAGTTTATTTTTTAAACTGTCTTTTCTCATTTTATATGCCAAATCCAGCTCCCACTCCCTTCCATCCTCCCACTTGCTTCACCTTCTCTTTCCCCCATCCTACCCATCATCCACTCCTCAGAGAGGGTAAGGCTTCCCATGGGGAGTCAACAAGTCGAGTTCTGAGGAAGGACCAAGGTTCTCCCCACTATATCTAAGCGGAGCAAGATATCCCTCCAAAGAGAATGGGTTCCAAATAGCCTAAATAAGCAGTAGGAATAAATCTTGGTCTCACTGCCTGTGGCTCCACAGCTTGCACCAGCTATACAACTGTCACTCACAATCAGAGATTTTAGTTTGGTCCGATGCTGGTTGCTTTGATGTCAGGCCAGAGTAGGTAGGCTCCTGTTAGCTCAAGTAAGTAGTTTGGCTTCTCTTGGAGATGGCTCCTTCAGCTGAATGCCCAGCCTTGGCAGAGTTCCTGGTTCTGTTCTCCAGAGAACATTCCATCCTTCATATCCAAAGGCTTGCTTTAGAATTCCAAGCTTTCCATCTTGGATATATGGCATAATTCCCATTCTGTGCTTGGATTTTGAAAGGTAGGAAATAAAACTCTCAGGTCAGTTAAAGCATTTGTCTAGAACTGGCACACATTCCCTGGTGGCTAACACAGTCCCAGGCTCATCTGGATGCAAGGAAGAGATGAAGCAGTTTCCATTTCTTTATGCGTGTTTCACAATGCAAAGGAATGTATAGAATGTAGAGTAGAATCTTTAGAATACATAGTCTGCTACAGTGGAATCTACAACATATAGACTATTCTTATTAAGTATGTGAATATTAACAAAACTATTTAAAACAGATAGAGCTCCACTCAGAGTAAACATAATTCCACACATTTCATGTTTTCTAAATTCTCCATTTTGTCCCTTAGCTAGTCGTTTTAAGTATCAACTCAGTTAAGTTCCTGGTCCAAGAGTGAACTGTCATCCCTTCATCCATCAAATCCCAGCATGGACTTTGTCTTACATGAGGGAACATATATCCACATTTAGAGTTCAGTGCTAAAGGCTGCTGTGTTGATGTAAAAGCCATGTTCGGGTCCCAGGAATGTAACCTCACATCTCTGTGACACACCTGCAAGAGTTGTAGCTGAAGGAAAGAACATTTTCATAGCCTTTCACGTTACTCACATAAAATCACACTCAGAGCAGACTCTGAGTCCTTTTCTACTTGCAGTCCCAGCAGTGGTAATCACTCATTTATGTTTTCATTGTCTTTACATTATCATAATATTGCTGATCTCTGATTAATTTGTTTTTAACCAAGAAATAAATGAGTAGTACATTCTGTTTTTTTTTTTAATTTCAAACAACAAAAATGAAGTAACTAATCCTGTTAATTGACATCTTTTCTTGCACTCAAATTTCTTTACAGCTAGCTAGTCTTACTAAGTTTGTATATAGCCTTCTAGATATGTGTCCATATCGGTAAATGCTTTTATATGATTTGTCTCCTGCATATTCACCGTGTTGTATTTGAGTTTGCTTTATCCACTGAGAAGACTGTGTGTATATCAATTCCACTCTATTTTAGGATTCAGAAAACTGCCTAGAATGAACTCTATTATATGAACACAGAGTAGTTAATATAACCATTCTTTCACAGGTGGACCCTGACAATGCTGCCAGCTTTTGACTAAAGATGACAGTGAACAAGTACACATTTCTCACACATGCCTTTGAGCTTCCAGTGAGTATGTAGTTAGGTTTTAGAGGTATAATATTAGATCAAAAGGTTTCCATGCCTTGTGAAGACTGCCTTTTAGGAAGAATCATCTGCAGCAATGACCTCAGTGCAACCCTAACCCCAGATATTACTTAATGTTATTCTTGACATTTTACATACTATTCCTATGTGGGTTAGGCTGCCCTTGAACATGAGATCCACTCAGTATTACCTCCGAGAGTTTAGATTACAACTATATGTCTAGCTCAGCACAGTGGGTATTTTTTCTTTTGTATTTAATCTGTTTTTGAGTATTTTTATGTGGCAAGGGAAATGGTTTGTTTTTCTGATTAATATTCTTGAATGCATAGTTTTTAACTTTCTCAATAAAATATATTTAGCTCAGGGCTCATTCTAAATGTAAAAAAATAATTTTTTCATTGCATTTAACTTTCATTATAGATATGTTTCTTTTATTGTTCGTGATTGTTGAACTTTATTCAGTAATGATTTATAATGAGATGTTTTATTAATTATAGAACACTAGAGATACTGAGATCCCCTTTATATTTTGCTGTGCAGCTCCTTTTACAATTACTAATGTTTTTTTTAAAATTCTATTTCTGTAGAGTGAAATTCCATATATTCATTATTTTTAGTATTTAGCATGGGATTTATGAATTATTCATTGTATTATCATTATTATTCATTAAAACATACTAGATATACTTTTACTTTTGTTCACTCATTCTGTAAATTCTTTAAAACTTTATAAAATCATAATAAGTGTGTAGATTTGTTTTCTAGTCTTCTAATTTCCCCCTACATGTTTGAAAACTGCAGTTTTACTCATGTAAATTTCCTAGCATTTAGGTGAATTTTCCATATTGCCAAAGTAAACTAACTGTACCTGTCTTCATTTCCTGTTATTTTCATAACCCAATCTATGTTTTGGATGGATAGATTTCTAATCAGAAGATCTCTGGACTCAAGAGAACTGAGACCATCCACAGAACTGAATAGAGTATTACATATGCAAATATATGTGACAAAAATATAAATCATCATTGCCTTGCAACACTAACCCCTACTTTTATTTTTATTTTCTTAGTGGTTTTCCTACTTTAATGAACCCCTGCTCAATTTTTTAGGAAGATGATTGTCGCTCTGGGCCCAGCTGGGGATAGACTTGTACTTTTGTTATGGGTGGTGGTGGTGGGGTGGATTCCCTTGAGTCTTGCCTGTCTGTACCTGGAACTCCATGCCCAAACATCAAAGAACCTCCCAACAGCAGCTGGGCCTCCTGCAGAGTTCTAATCATTCAATAACCAGTCACTAAAGAATCCACCTTGTACTCTGTTCCACTAGGGAACAGAAAGAGTGTCAGTCCTCATGTACCATAAAAGTCAAAGGAAGGCCTTGATTAGCAGTTCTCACTCTCTAACTGTTTGGAGACAAAGTCTCATTATTTATTATTTTATTATTGTTATTATTATTATTATTATTATTATTATTATTATTACAACATCAGTATAAACAACCTGGTCTGTGAGCTTCTGAAGATTCCCCTGTTTCTGCCTCCCATTCAATAGGGAAAATGGAACTAAAGACATGTGTTGATGTGCCCAGCTTTACATGCGTCCTTGGAATTCAAATGCAGATTTTCATGACTCCACAAACAGGTATTTTAGGCACTGAGTTATCTTCCTAGCCCCGATTAAGTGTTAAAATACTATTTCCTGTCTGTCATCGTGTCGAGTACATGTAGGCACCTGATAAAAGCCCAGCATAGTCACCTTTATGGTGATGGTGACAGGCATGTGGATTCACTATGCTGACAACCATTCTGGAAGACTTCATTTGAAGATACCTTAAAGTAATTCCTCCAATTCGTCAGTTAACACTTCTGAAATTTTCCCAGCAATAGATTCAAAATATAAAGTCCTGCCATTTTTTCTCCGTATACAATACTGTTTGAGTTGTGCATAACTGGCAGTTACTAGCAAGTCACCATGTTGTAGATAGACAATTTGCTATTTTTTTTCTCAGAGTAATTACCCTTCCTGCTACAATGTGTTAAAGGTAGTGAGGTGCAGAGGAATCACAACAGCAATGGGGCCTTTGAAGAATTTACAGTATATTTACACTGGGCTTCAGCCAAAAGGCTAAGAAGCAATTCAACTGGATTTATAGAAGAATGTTTTTTTTCTTAACCTTAACATTAGCAATTCTTATCAATTCTATAATTACACAGTGGTGAGAAGGTAATTTGCAACTTGAATCTTAATTTCTCACTTCCATATTGCAAATTCAGTCTCTATTAAGCATTTTTATGCCATGAAATAACCTAAAGAAAGAAAGAAAGAAAAACAACCACAAAGTTGTGGCTTTATTGTCTAGGAGGGAATGTGACTTTTGCCTGCCTATCCTCACACTTTTGAAGAGTTATTTATCTGAGATTCCTGGCATCCTCCTCCATGATCTTTATTTAGACTTTGAAGAGAATATAACCAGGAATACTCTTAAGTTTTCTTCCTTAAATATGCGCAACATAATTTAAACAGTTCATCTGTATACTGGTGCTGAAAATCATACTGAAATTTGCCACTAACGGGCTGGCCTTTTTGCTGGGAAGAAGTGAACATACAGAGTGAAAATAATCCAAAGGCAAATGGCTTTTTAGGCCAAGGTATTAGGAGTCAGAAACACAGTGTTTTATGTCTTGTCTGAATGGATTGTTTGCTTCCAGGGACAACCTGAAGATGGTATGGGCATGTACCAGAAACTTAAGGTGATACGGAGATGTACCAGTTACTTCTGTTTTCAGTGATGAGACACCATAACCATCAGCAAATTTTCTTTGCTTACAGTTCCAGAGGAAGAATGAAGCACAGTTAATAAAAGCTCAGAGACTGAAGATAAGACAAGCAAAGCTGTCAGCCACTGGCTCTTACTTGGACCTAGGTTTGAAATGGCAATCCTGCCTCCAGGAATTTCAGAATGAGACTAATTATGAGAACTGTCTCTTTCCATTTTCTAATCCTCTCTAGTTCTGGGATTAAGGGCATGCCTCTCAACGGCCTTGATTTCTATAGCAAGCTAGTATGGCTATTAGGATTAAAGGTGCGTGTCATTCTTCCCTGGTCTGGAAGGCTGGCCAATGGGGCTGTTTTTTACTCTCTGGTCTTCAGGCAAGCTTTCTTTATTAAAATACAAATGAAATGCCCCTACAGAAGAATACACAATGACCAAGGGAGGTGTAGCAAAAGGTAGCTAGATCACACTTGCATCTACATGCAAGAAGCCAAGATAAAACTGGAAGTGGAGTGACATTATGAACTCTAAAAGCCAGCCCTCAGTGACACAATTCTTCCAGCCTTGCCACACAAGCACCTAACCTCCCCCAAACAATGCCACCAACTGGCAAATAGGCACGTAAATATGTGAGCTTTGGGTGGACTTTCTCATTCTAATTCCCAGAGGGCCTACACCTCGTTTAATTTGTGATGTCTGCTTTAAGAATAAGAAAACCAATTGAAGAGCTGGAGAGATGGATCCACAGTTAAGAGCACTTTCTACTATTTCAGAGACCTGAGTTCATTTTCCACCACCCTCATGGTAGCTCACATCTGCCTGTAACTACAGTTTCAGGTGACCCAATGCCTTCTTCTGGCTTCCACAGCACCTGACATGCCCGTGGTGCACACACATACATGTAGGCAAACACTCCTATATGTGAGATAAAAATAAATCATTAAAAACAAAGCAATGCCAAATGAAGGCTAAGGGAATCAGCTTAGAACCCATGCAAGTGGAGCTTGCTGAGATTTAAATATCATAAGCTTCATCTTTGATATTACTCTTCCCATATCAAGTCTAATTGAGACTTCTTTCCCTCATTCTCTTATATCAGTCTTTGTTGGGTTTGTTTCTCAATCGCAACGGGATGGATGTTGAAGTCAGCCTCTGTATGTGTTTTTCTGCAAAGTCAATGTCTAATTTACCATGATGTTGATCAGGGGTTGAAACATGGTTAAAGCCTAATAAAAGTTCCTCTCAATCAGTGGCCAAAATCTCCAAATGCATATAATATTCTTCTTATCTTACTCCATTAAAGAAGGTGTGCATGGTCTGTTACCAGGCTCCTTGCTTTTCATGAGCAACGGCAATCGTATTGAGTTTTAGAGGTAAGATCATCCTCTATTATATTTAGTTTATAGAAAGGTGTCTTACTCTCTTATTTTGATCATATTCTTTACTTTCCACCCAGACATTCTGGATCTTCTTGCCCTCTCTTAAAACAGTAAAACGTTTTCCCAAGGAAAAAAGCAATATAAAACATTTCCCCTAAAGCCACCATTTTTACCCAAATAAATGTGCATGTGCTCTCTCTCTCTCTCTCTCTCTCTCTCTCTCTCTCTCTCTCTCTCTCTCTCTCTCTCACACACACACACACACACACACACGCACACACACAGAAAACAGAAATGAAATAAACAAAACAAAAAAACCTTGTGGAGTCCATTATACATTGGTCAACTGGTCCTGAACATGAGGCTTTTTTTAGAGTGTTCAAAATACCCAGTTGTCACTCTACTTGAAAAAGTTTATTTTATATCTCCCAGCATGTATAAGTGGCATTAGGTTGTTAACCTTCACCCTAGTGCCTTTGTTCCCATTCGTTCATTTATTCATTCTTTTAAAAAATAAGAAAATAAAATAAGATAAAGGAAACACTAGCACATCAAAGTTGGACAAGACAAACCAAGAGCAGAAAAAAGAGACCAAGAAAAGGTCCCAGAATCAGTACACTGGGTGTGATGTGAACTGTTGTTTCAGATCCTGCTCTGTGGATGTCTCCCCATGATGGAATGTACTTGGAAATGTGAACTGAAATAAACTCTTCCTCTTGGAAATGTCTTTTATCAGACTTTGTCACAGCATCAAGAAAAGTTAAGGAAACACATGACCCCATAGCTTCATCTTACCCCAGCCTGATGATGACTTACCTGTAGCTGTATAGATGCAATGTACCCTTCTATTAAAGTTGACATCCATATACTTTCTTTATAATTCATCAACTTGGAGACAATTTACATTTGGTAAGGAGGTGCAAGATGGAGTGGTTTGAATCCTAGAAGAGGATCTAATGACCACCTACCTTCTCCCATACGAAAGAACGTCACCATGTCATATCCTGCATGTTTCCTTCTAGTACCCAGCAGACACTGGTGTGGTGATAATGGCTCTCATATCCAGAGTACAGCATTCCACAACAAAGTCACTAACCCTACTTTGCCGGAATGTTAGGAAAGAACTGTTTCAAGTGAGTAGAAATATAAGAAGAAACAGTCTAAAATATATCTTTCTAATAGCCTTTTAGCCTGTAATTTATTCCACTTAATTTCCCTTTTGTTTAGATCATTGTTGGTTTTTCTATTTGAAAATGGCAAATGTGGGCAGTAATTTGATTTGTAATCATAGCTTGCATCAAAATGTAATAGTAGAGAGAAGGAAACTTCAATCTGAGCTTTCCTGAGTTTTTCTGCACACACACACACACACACACACACACACACACACACACACAAGTTATCTTTGAATCTACTCTACTGATTCTCAAATACCTAAATTATACAAATCTGCTCTTGTGGGTTCTACTAAGTTAATTGAAATAACATTGAATAACTTGATTCATAACTTAGCCGATGTTTCCGTTGCTCTATCATGACACATGCCATCTACAAACTGCCCAGCCAACTCTGGAGTAAAGCATAAGGAAGGTAATCAATGCCAGGTGAACAGATGCATGAACGGAAGAGGAGTTGATCCGACAGCCCTTGCTGGGGAACTTAGAACATTTCTCATCATCGCCCCACCACCTTTCCCAGTGCTTTATACTTGTTTAGATGTATATAAGTGAAGATCTGATCTCAGTAACTTGTCAATTACACTAGAAATGCAAGCATTTTATTCTTTTAACTGTACCTTGCTAAAGAAATGAGAAGTATTCCTATTTGTAGAAGTCAACATGTTTTCAGGTTGGACATGAATCCTTGGAGTTCATTGACTAGAAATTAATCATTTGGATGTGAGCTTTTGTTTTTCTATTTACGGTTTTTTTTTTTAACTTGGATAAGCTGTTCAGCATCTGGTTCACTATTATCATTAATTATGGAGATTATATGTACTGTATCTTTCATTTCATATGCTTATGGGAAGAATCAGATGCTAACAGGAATGACAAACGTTTTGCTTCCAACATTAATAACTAAACCACAATTTGAAGTGCTATATTGTAAGACAATAAATATAATTTCTAAAATATCCAAATTGTCTTGATAAGAGAAAAACAAATACAAAGTGGAACCTATCAGAGTTTATATGCATATTCATATATATACATATATGTCATGGAAATGTATCAATATACAAATAAAACCTGCTTAGTCCATTAAGTGTGGTTGGTTTGTATATGATTTCAGAGCTGAGTACTCTGTATTAGACAATGTGTTAGGGGACTTATATCGGAGAAAAGCCAATTTTCCCTCTCTTAATGGTCATTGGTTATCTGTAGTTAATTTTCTTTTTCTTTTTTAACTATGTTCATAGCAACTTTATTTCTATTTATTTATTTTAAAAACAAACTTTCCTCATTTTACATACCAATCTCAATTCCCAATTTCTCCCCTTCTCTTGCTCCCCTCACCCCGTACACCATCCACTTCTCAGTGAGGATAGGCTTCCCATGGAGAGTCAACAAAGTCTGGCGCATCACTTTGAGGCAGGACCAAGACACTCTCCTCTATATCTAGACTGATAAAGGTACCTCTGCACTACTGCTTAGGGTCTTACCTGGGGTCATCCTTGTGGATTTCCTTGGAATTACCCTAGTACCAGGTTTCTCACTAGCCCCATTATGGCTCCCTCAATCAATTTATCTCATACCTTGTTCCCTCTCTATCCTTCCCCAACTCCACCATCCCATTTCCTCATGTTCTCCTCTTTTTCCTTCCCTCCCATCTGTCCTCCCTTCTCCTCACCCCATGCTTCCAGTTTCTCAGGAGATTTTGTCTAATTCTTCTTTTCAGAGGGATCCATGTCTGTCTCTGTTAGGATTTTCTTGTTACCTACCTTCTCTGGGGTTCTTTACTGTAGGCTGTTTATTATTTGCTTTATGTCTAATATCCATTTATGAGTGAGTACATATCATCTTCATATTTCTGGGTCTGGGTTACCTCATTCTGGATAGTTCCTTTTTTATGGATGTGACCCTGAGAGATTTTTTTTCCTTTTCTACAGAAGCATGTATATTTGTGTCATTCTTTTTTCAGGTCTTGTTTAGGTAGCCATATTGTTAGGGTGTTCTGGGTGTAGTTTCCCTCTAATTTTGAGGAGATGTAATCTCATAGTAGTCTGTCCTTTACTCTGACTCTTATCAACTCTTCTCCCCCGTTCTGAGATATTCCCCGAACCTTAGATGCAGGAGCTGTATTGTAGATGGGTCTCCTGTGACTAGGCCTCACACTGGTCTTCATGTTATGACCTGTTGTGGTTGTCTATGTTTTCTATTTTCTTTAAAGAACAACTTCTTTGGTGACCGGGCAAAAGCTACAATTATCTATCGGTATAAGGATAAGTTTGAGAATACAGCTATGAATTTTGTTTCTCTAATACAGTTACAGTAATAGGTTCTCTATGATCTCACTAGACTCCCAGTGGCTGGATAGGCTTCTAGTACTAGGCATGTTTTCCTTCTTATTGAGTGAGCCCTATGCTAAAAAAAGACAGCTCTTGGTTACCACCAAGATGTGTGCCACTATTGCACCTTTAGGGAGATCTTACAATGCTGGTCATTCAGAGGATTCACAGCTGGATAGAACTATTTTATTTATTTATTTATTATGTACACAATATTCTTTCTGCATGTATGCCTGAAGGCCAGAAGAGGGCACCAGACCTCATTACGGATGGTTGTGAGCCACCATGTGGTTGCTGGGAATTGAACTCAGGACCTTTGGAAGAGCAGGCAATGCTCTTCACCACTGAGCCATCTCTCCAGCCCCTGGATAGAACTATTGACTGCTTCCCTCCCTTGGCAGCTTACATAGAATCTTCTGGTATTATACAGAGTAAACTATAGGAAGAAGGCTTTCAGGATACATCCAGTTTGACTCCTTCCAGCCTTGTTTCTAAAGTGTGTTGTATCTTTAGCAATAGGACCCAGTAGCAACCTCTTAGAGGCAACCAAGGATATCAGCAACACTGGATATTGTTTTGGGAATCTCTTGGACTACACTGACCAACAATTCTAGTGGTGATTGCTCATGCCTGGCATTATAGTTTTGTTAGATTGTCTATGGCTCTTTTTGAGAGCATTTTCAGTCCAAGTGGCATGACTTTATATATACATGATAAAATTTAAATCATTTAATATTTTATACACACATATGTATATGTCCTGGTGTCTTGAGTGCCATTCCAGAGAAGATACAGTCTGGATTAATTAAACCACAGAAGGGATATATCTCTACAAACTTTGTTTCTAGTGAATTTACTGAATTACTGCCCCATCATATAGAAACCAATTAGGTCCACAACCTTCTTTCATTTTTGTCTTGCATATGTCCTCTTTTTGGTTCAGGAGGACAACATTTCTGCTATTATAGGCCATCCTTTAGTCCTGGCTGCTGCTTGCAGGCTGATTACAACATGAGTCACACTCATAATTTCTTTATGAAGCTACAGTCCATCCCCACTTTTGGAGTTCTCTGTAGATCATGCATTCTCATTTTCTCTCATTCATATTTTTTTTTCTCTCTCTCCTTCTCTCTTTCTTTCTCTTTTTTCACTTTCTCTTTTCTATTGCTTGCTTCCATTCCCCCCCTCAATATGGGTCCATGTAGTTTATCTTTGCTCAATTCCTTTTTTATCTCTGTATCTCTCTTCCTCTATTAATGTATTCTATAAAGAAAATTTTTTGTCACCTTTTCATAAGGAATGCCTTCCTCCAGTGTCCAGTAGCATACTTTCCCAAGTCCAGGAGTCTAGGCGTCAAACAGGTAGAGAGAAGCAGCCCCTGAGATCCAAGACAGCCATTGTCCATTTGCTACCTGCTTTCACTCCTGTTCACTTTTCCACATTACAAAAACAGTCCTTTCTAAATTAAATAGATTCTTTTTCTATATAAAACCCTGGAATACCTCAAGGAGTTCATTTAATATTGGCAAAATTTCTGTTCAACATGGAAACTTGAACCACTTTTTTTTCTCTATCTTTCCATAGCTGGAAATATTATATTATTTTTTATGTTTGCCAAAAATTTGAGCTTATGGCTCCGAAGGACTCTCTGGCTCTCACTCACTCTCTTGCTCACTCTGCATGCCCATATGTTCAAATGTCCATTGTTTATGTATGTTTTCCCACTCATCTCATGAGACTAACTCTTCAGCTGCTTCCTTCTTGAACATCAGGTTATGTTACAAACATACATGAATAAAGAAGCTCAGACAGGTGGATCGGTTGATTTGCCTCAAACGCCTGCTGGAGGTAGCATTAGAGAATTTGTGCTATAGCCTGATATGCTGCTGGAAACCTTGAATCCCAGGGCTTGGGAAGCAGATATGGGTTATTTCTGTGAATTTGAGGCAAGTTTGATACAGATATGGGAAATACATAGAGAGATCCTGCCCACCCAACCTCCATAAAAAAAGAAAGTAAATATTGACAAGAGGCAAAAAATACAGAAAGCAGTTTTCCAAATTTTTTTTCTTTGAAACAGCTGAGAAATCAGAGTATATCTTAGTGATGCCAGAAAGTGTTAAGAAAAGGTTTACAAAGATCTATGTGCACATTAACTTAGGAAGGGATGGAAGGACTGGAGAGTACACACAGGCGTCAGCCACTGAAAGCCTGCTTATACCAACACGCCTTCCGGTGCTATACTATTAATTCCCTAGAAACACTTGTGAAATGATTGCAGTTTCCCACTTTTAAAGTAACTAAAGAAAGAGGACAGAATTAATACTGCCCAGAAGATCGAAATCCTGGGGAACTGCAAATTCTGTTTTGTTACTCTGCACCTTGTACTGACTGGCCTGGGCCATGTTGGAATAAATAAGGCAGCCCTGGAAGAGTCTACGGATGACATCATTGGTTACTGTAACTGTCAGGTCAGGAAATGAGGTTCATCATTTCCAGTCGCATCTACTAGAAGCGTCAGTCCCTGTTTATGATATGTTTCAAACACAGTCCAACAATTCTAGAGAATCATCATCCAGTTGGTAGGAATCATGACTCAGCAAAGAGCTGTTAATGCGTGAAGAAAGCTCAAAGCCATGAAGGGAGCATTAAGTACACAGGGACGACAAGTAGGGGCAGAGAGTACCAGGTTTAAGGCAGACTCTGGAATAACTGAGTTGTCGGTACCTTCACTGGGTCACAGAATGTGAATCCGTTTTGTAAAGTGCTCCTTGTAATGCAAGAGTGGGATATAAAACCAATTTTTGTACTTAAAAATCATCTGAGACAGGGGGAAAAGGCAGAAAACATTGAGAAAGAATAGTATAATAAATAGCACCACAGCACAGCAGTGTTTGCATAGGTCTCTATAGAAGTCAGCACACTTCGCAGAAAGAAAAAAATACAGCAATAATTGCATTTCATAGCATGAGAGAGTCAATTGGTATAGAAGGAGGCAGGCAACGCACCATTGGGTGGAAGTGGGTTATTCTATCTTTTACAATTTAACTCTTCATTTGAGTTTTCTTATCTATGGGAGTCATTGCTACAAAGAAAAGTGTGGCTCATTGTTATAACATAATTAGCCATTACTGTTTCCAAGACAGAGCTAGGAATTATTTTTCTATTGTGAATAAGCATGTCAAGATTTTCTGTTTAATTTTGAGCTGTCCAGTTTTTTTTCAAGACGAAGTATTGTTGAGTTTTTAAGAAATGCATCATCATAGTAAATACATTATTCTGAAAATGAATTGGCTTGCAATTAATACAGAATGTTGAATTGAAATATAGAGGTATGTTTAATTTCAACTAAAGGGCTTCAAAATATAAATTCTGGAACTATTGGAAAATAGGACTATCCATACATAGTCTTAATTGAATCAACTTATACAAATAAAAAAATAGTTTAAAATAATAAAAGTTAGTGCGTTTACAAATATTTAAATCAAATATATAAACCCAATGAAAATGATACATATATTGAAAGTGAAATATGAAAATGGTGTTTCTGCAAATGGAACCTTAAAACTTTCAATGTTAGCATGTACTTAGAAGTAAAACTTATTTCTTTTAATGTTTTTCAGTTATATCTAAAACAAGAAATATAAAGTGACTTTATAATGTGTCATTAATTACACATCTTTTAGTGAATTCTTACTATAACATTATTTGAAACAAATTGTGTGATAATGGAAAAAGTGATTACTTGAGCAATGAAAAATGATTACTTTTGATATATAGTTAATGATCAATGAAACTTATTTATCTCACTATCCTATTGTGTAACTTTTTCTCTTTAAATTTTCTTTCTTTCTTTCTTTCTTTCTTTCTTTCTTTCTTTCTTTCTTTCTTTCTTTCTTTCTTTCTTTCTTTCTTTCTTAAAGATTTCTGTCTCTTACTCCCAGCCGCCTCCCCTTTCCCTCCCCCTCCCCCAACTAAGTCCCCCTCCCTCGTCAGCCCAAAGAGCAATCAGGGTTCCCTGCCCTGTGGAAAGTCCGAGGACCACCCACCTCCATCCAGGTCTAGTAAGGTGAGCATCCAAACTGCCTAGGCTCCCACAAAACCAATAGGTGCAGTAGGATCAAAAACCTATTGCCATTGTTCTTGATCTTTTGGTTGTTTTATATTTTTGTATGTTTATTGTATTTACTGGTGGTGTTTAGATCCATGTTTACTCTGAGTGATGGTAAGACTGGGGTCATTCAAGAATAAACTGAGGTAGGTCTGAGGTAGGCCCTACAAACTTAGAGACCAAACTAGTAAATAAAATAGGGTGTCCACCTGTGGCGATACTCTTTGGTAATTGAGTTGAAAACAAAATCTATGACTTTTCCTTGCCAACCAGATTATTGACGATCTAGAGAAAATATTCTTCTGAATAGGCAATGAGTTTAGGTTGACCCTAGTAGATAGAGAAATGCCTAGAAGATGAGAAAATGAACGGATTTCCTCCAGGAATTTACATGTGAAGATGATCAGAGAGGTGAAGTGTGAATAAGGAGGGAGTTAATGGATCAAGACTACATGTTTCCCTTACAAAGGAGAGGCAGGGAGGGGAGCAGAGAAAAAATTAGAGTTCAGTAAAAATCAATAAAAAATGCAAGGATAATCTGGGTGGTGGTGGTGGCATGTACCTTTAATCCCAGCACTCTCAGAGACAGGGTGATCTCTGTGAGTTCAAAACCAGCCTAGTCTACAGAGTTCCAGGACAGACTCTAAAGCTGCAGAAAAACCTTGTCTCAGAAAAACCAAAACCAAACAAACAAACAATAAAAGGAAATTGTGACAGAAACTTTTGAAACTGATACTGGAGAGACTTTGGAGGTCCAAGATGTGTACTTGAACATGATTGGCTCATGTCCTAGGATGGTGAAGTGGGTTTTTATTTTCCATCTGATCTTAGTCTGGTCTTCCATTCTGTGACCCCATGGAGAGGATCTAAGCTCACCTCTAGTCTTCCTTTTAACTTGAATATTTGGCAGATTTGCTGTGGTCCCATCCTTATGCATTTAAGCAGTGATGAAGACATGAGTTATATCCTGAGGCTGTTTACACATATTAAATGTAGAAAATTTAAAGATGAATCTAAAAGATATTTAGCTTTATTTTCTCCAAGGGAATATTTTTTATGGTTCATTTATGGAGTCATCTGTATTGCTTTCTGTGAGAAAACTGGTATCATTGATTCTTTAGATTGCTCATCCTCCTGCAAAAACTGTACATCTTTTGAATTTTGAGAACCTAATTTTTCACTTTTGTTTTATTGCTTTAATCTTACTTTCACTACTTTTTTTCTAGTGAACCATAAGACTGATGCAGTAGAGAGAATTAAGTAAGAGATATTCATTAACAGCAATATCATCTTGAAATCTTGTTCAGTTTGAACATATGTGAGGAATGATATTTTTAGTACATTGTATTGTAAAAATCTGAAGCTGAAGTTCCCTAAAGAGGTTTATAGCAGAAGCCTTAAATAACATTTGCAAAGAGTATCAGTGCAATCTAAGTTACAGTATCATTTATATTGCACTGAATCTGTTAGTAGAAATTGGCTGAATTACATTGGTCAAGATGATTTTCTGTTTTCCCCCCCAAAAAAAATTACTTTATATTTAAAAAAACAAACCTAGTGTTTAATATTAATAAAGTACAAATCCACATATTGAATCTGAACCATACAGTAAAATGGTTGAAATGACTCCATAATGAGATTTTGTTTGGGGGCTATTTGTATTTTTAAAAAAGATGTTGAAAAACTGTGTTATCTCACTCTAGTTGTGTGGAACTAAATAGGTCATAGGGCCCTTGGCATTTGCAGGGTGTTACCATCTCACAAAATCCTTGATCCAGGAGGACTTGTGTACAGTTGATAACCAATTTGTCATTTAGAATACAAACACACGTTAAGTGTAGAATCCTATCATCATGAAAAACTAATCTTATTTACTCAAAAACTACACACTGATGACGTAGCGACTTACCATTTCTCATATAAGATACAAGTTATCAATTCTTTGGTGAGATTAAGACAGTTAAATCAAAACCAAACTAAAACCCATATATGATGTTTAGAGAGTAAGTTATGATGTATGGTGTAAGTTGCTTATGCAAAAGGCACGTTCACCTGTACTTCTTCTGTTAGTTTCTCTATCAAAACATATGTAGTAGCCATTAATATATTAACACTGTAACTCTTCAGTTCCAGAGAACACTATTTCAATTCAGCAGCCAATAGTTCACATTACTAAAGAATGTATGAATTTCAGAGTATAATCACAAAAAAAGTCATTTAGTAGATTGTTTTTCTCTGTAATTACAAATTTAACTAATCAGAAGTCTCTAAATCACTGTATATGGACAGAGTGGTGGCTTTTACTGAAAAAAAATGCTTTCTCTTAGCAATTTTCATTGACAACATAGTGGATATTGGTAAGTGTCCCTGTGAATAGCTGTCTAGGATGTGTGGGGCTAAATCTACCTCTCAATCCCTTTCTGTTCTGTACTCTTGGGAGAAGCAGAGAATGTGGTCCATGTCTCATTTTGCTGGACAGGAGGAATGTATAGATCCAGGGATAGAGATTCAGGTCAATGGTCCAGTTTTTAAGTTTACAGGCAATTATAATATTTCATAAAAGCATCTATGCCATAGACTTGGTGTCTTAGTGTTATCAAAATTATACTGTATAGCCTTTTAACAGTATCCACCTTAGGTTCCTTTCCTGAAACTGGGAGAGATAGGATGACTCCAGAAGATAATGTCAAAGTTACCCTTAGTCATTGCCTCTTTCTGCTGTAGTGTGTAGTTTAGAATTATCCTAAAGCTAGTGTTTTTCCCACCCATGATAACTACTGAAGAGTGATCCCAGATAGGTTTTCTTATTTTTTTTTTTTTTTGAAAAAGTAATTCTGAAAGCTTGGCCAATAGCTTAGACTTTGTTTTTTATTTTAATTTTTTATTCATTTTTCACATCAACCACAGTTCTCCCTCCCCTTCTCCTGCTCCCTACCCCCCCACATCGCTCCCAACCTATCCCAATCCACTCCTCCAAAGGGTAAGGCTTCTCAAAGGGAGTGAACAAAGCCTGGCACATTAAGTTGAGGCAGGATTAAGCCCTTCCCTGCTTCATCAAGGCTAAGCAAGGCATCCCACCACAGGGAATGGATTCCAAAAAGCCATTTTATACATCTGGGATAGATCCGGTCCCACTACCAGGGGCTCCTCAAACAGACTAAACCATATAACCCTTGCCCAAATGCAGGGGCCCTAGGTTGGTTCCATGCAGTCTCCCCAGCTGTTGGTCTAGAGATTCCGAGTTCCTACAGGCTTGGTTCAGCTATCTCTGTGGATTTCCCTGTCATGAGCTTGACTTCCCCCTCCCCCACTTGCTCATAGAATCTCTTATCCCTCTCTTCTACTGGAGGTTGACCTACTGGCTGGCTGTGAATCTACACATCTGTAGAAAGTTCTTGTGTGGCAGCAATTCCCCAAGTGTCTTCAGAATGAATACCAGAAGATGCCAAAGAATGCAAGAATCCTCAGATCAAATTTTAGCCATTTTAGAAAGTTGGAATTCTATTTTTATATTACAAATCTCTATGATCTTTGGAGTACAACACACAAACAAACAAAAACTATTCAACCGTGATTCACTAAATTATCATGACAGATTTACTCTGAAAAGATATTCATACTCCGTGAACCCTGTGGTGGGTGGACCATTATAGGAGACATACCATTTAATTCTTAGCCCAGTATTAGTTCTCTGACTTCACTTTGAAGCAGTAATCCAGTCTGAAAATGACTGGTATAAGAACTTCAGGTTTTCTTCTTATTTTCTATTATGTTGTGAATTTAAAATTGGAGTTTAATAGATATTATACACCATTAGCAATAACTCCATCTGTTTTCTTGTTGTCAATGTACATAGGATTATATGAAGAGAACATGGCAAAGGCTTTTTTTTTTAACTCTTTTACTTGAACACTTAAGCAAACACCTAGAGAGAGGGTTCCAGATGGCCATGATCCAAACACTCAGTTACAAGTCATTGTGACAGTGATTCAAACTCATGGCTCACAATTCTGTATTTAGTGTCATGTCTGCAAAAAAATCAAGCTATTCAGTCAAAAGAGAGGGATATTTATAGTACCCATGTCATAAAACACTGCTTTTGAAAAAGATTTTTATGATATTAATTTTGCTGTTTATAAACACAGCACATGTTCTTCGTCAATCATATAGAAATGTAGAAACATTTAAAGGAGCACATTCATTTCTGTGCATTTGTGCATACGTTACACACATATTTCACTTTTACTATTGATTCTAATGTCATGATTCCCCCAGTTTCATTTATCATTTTAAAATATCTGTTTTATTTTGCTATTTTTCTCTTGTTTCCAAGTGTTTTTCTGTTTTAAACTGCATTTTACTGAGAATACCAACACAGCCTAGTTGCTGGCATTTTATCCTTGTCTTTAAACACTAGTCTCTAAAATTTTGCAAATCAGCCGGGCAGCGATGGCGCACGCCTTTAATCCTAGCACTCCAGAGGCAGAGGCAGGAGGATCTCTGTGAGTTCAAAGCCAGCCTGGTCTGCAAGAGCTAGTTCCAGGACAAGTTCCAAAGCTACAGAGAAACCCTGTCTCATAAAAAGGAATATTACAAAACAATAATATGAGAATTCAGTTATAGTCCTCTACTGTATAAGGATGTTTCAGACAAAAACAGACCACATGCCTGATGGTGGGGCCATAACATTATAGAGAAGCATCCAAGAAGCTTCTCTTGGATGCATTGAATGATCATGAGGTGGTTTCACAGGTTCTGTGTGAGCCTGAATAAGTGCACTGGCTCATGCTCACGCAACAGCAGAATATCCTAGTGATGCATTTATCAAAATAAGTTTCTGTCATTAAATCATACATGATTATAGTTACAACTGTTTGAAAGTAAAACGAGTTTGAGAATGGAGCTTCAGCGATTTAAAGACCCTGTGTTTCAGTAAACATCCAGTTCTTGAATCCTCTGGTGTGTCATCACTGTGACTCTAGGCACAGGTGCCAATGTTACATTTCTGTGGGCTAGTCCTGTGCAGTGATGTTTAAAGAAATGTTTGCAGAAATGTTGATGGTTCTCACTTCATTAAAGAACCATGTGCCAATCTGCTGCACATGATCTATTCCATCTATCTCAGAGATGATTCACTTTCATATTCCTAGAATTAAAAATGAATAGCCGAGTGTTGACATGATATAAAATTTAAAAGCATCACATTTTTGTTAGTTCATTTGCAACAGATAGATAATGCAGTTGCTAGCCATCAGAACGTGAGCATTTGTGGAATCATTCTGTCTATTGTTTGCAGGCAGTGGTGGCACATCATAAAATTTATACAAGGTCTGAAACATACTATGCATTTTTATAACTATGCTGTATCCCTTTTAGTGTTATGATTTAGCTGAACTTCAGGAATAAATGCTGTAATAATATTGTTTGAATTAAGATAACCAAATGACAGATAGCTCTGTCTCTCCCCCACTCACCCTCTGTCACTACATTATAAGTTAGAACGTTCCTGGAAGCATGTGCCTAATGGCAAATTAATAGCAATGCAGAATGATACAGTGGAGCAGGACACTCTATTCTGACTAATATAAGATATTTACATATTGCTGCTAATCAGACATCATCTTCTATTTCACATAACCATGATGATTGCATATTTAGCTCATGATTGGACACTTTCTGCTAATGCTTCAGACTATTGCTGGTATTTCTGAGACCATGAAAGAGGAAGAAAGCTAAAGGGAAAGAGGAAAGAAGAAAAAATGAGTGAAGGAATAAGGAGAAGAAACGAGCCAGGGTGTAGCTTGCTGTGTGGGTGGCCCATGCATATGTGACACAGATGCATAATTTTGGAAGCTTGAATTTTCTATAGCATCATTTTGGAATATTACCAAGTGGTGCAGTGTTGTGATGAGTTAAACTAATTCTGGGTGCATCTAAAATGATACCTAGCATAAATTATCTTTTATAGGCATGGTTGGAAACAAAAACGTACCAACTTGTTATTATTTACTCTTCCTTAAAATCATGTATTCAAATTCTTTTCAAACTTGGTAAGGGTTCTTTTAATTTCATAAATAAGATCATTCATAGTTTTGAATCTGTAAGGGTCTTAATATTTTCCTCACCTGTGCATATTACTATTTGTTCGTCTGCTAAGATGGTCCTCCCACAGGATACAGAAAACACTCTCTCTCTGTCTTTCCCTCCCTTCCTATCTAACTCTATCAACCCATCATGATCTGTGTATCTCTCTATCTCTATTCTCTCCTTTCAAGTATAGAATCCTACACATATATTTAGAAGGCCTTGAGTTCCAATTACCATACACAATTTAAGGTGTTTCAAGCCGAATACTGAATACCCATAATACTCTCTTTGCATCTGGAAAATAAATGATATACACACTTATATAGAAAGAATCAAAATACTCGCTCAGTCTTACAGAGGGTAGTATGTTTTCATGAACACAAGAAGCTTGGTTCTTGTCCAGGGCTGTTGCCATTTCCTCTATGGGATTCAATGGTGCATAGTCTCACACTTGGAATTTATGTGGCGGCGGGGGGGGGGGGTGATCAAATCAGACTTAACTTTGTGTCCACCTAGAACTCAGTTATTTCCTATATTGTACAAATTTTTGGTATTTATCATTTAATAGTCAAATCTAGTATCATCCCATCTCCATTTTTTTCTATCATGCTATGGCTGAGTCACTGCCATTTAGGTGAGAATATTTGATTTATTTTTCTCACAAAGCCAGCTACAGTTTGGGGTCACAGTTTTCTCTAAGAGCTAGCTGATGGCAAGGACAGTTCTGTTGCTGAAGTGCCTTGACTCTCTGCTGTATTCAGGAGATGGGATGTATGGTGTGGGTTGAGTCTGTGTCTGCTCTCTATCCAGAATTGAGCTGTACCGAGTTGTACATTTAATCATGTCAGAAACACTTGAATTCCTTCAGCATCTTTTCATGACCCCAGGCCTGGCAACCAACTAATTGAGATTTCTGTCCCTTGTCTTGACAATTGGTTCTGTGAACTTTGTGTTACACCATATTTTTCATTCTCCTTCTTCATATTCCTGAGCTATATTGGTTGCTGTGGATGGGTCTTGCACCTTTGCAATCAAAACTGACTAGGAATATTGACATTATCATTGAAGCAATGGGTGTCGTTGTCTCTTCCAGTCACAGCTTCCTCCTCTAGGAAGATGAGGTGACTGCCTCTAGGTCTGCAGTAAGTGATAAATGCCATAGGAAGCACAGAGTGGCATAAGAAGTGTCTCTTGAACATGAATTCTCATCATTGCTTTTTCTTGCGGCTAGGCCATCGTGCGAAATAACCTTAGTATAAGTGGAAATGGAAAAAGCATGGATTGCCAATATAGCTGTCTGATCCCTTATAAATAACTTCACTGCTAATAGTGTGGCAGACTGTTGAAAAAGTCAACCTCATTTTTATAGTTCAAAAATTTACTCTATATTGGCTCATTAAAATCAAAAAGCTGAATTTTAAACAGGTGTAGCACATCTATCTATATCTATCTATTATCTATCTATCTATCTTTCTATCTATCTATCTATCTATCTATCTATTCTTTTAATATAAAGATTAACTTTTCTATTAATTATGTTTTTTGTTATCTTTATCCTATAGATTTGCATTTATTTTATAATAATACATAGTGTGATTTAAAATCAACTGCGCATCTGTATGAGGATTTTTTCCTGTTACCAAAAATGATTTTTTTCTTTTCTTTTTTATAATAACTTTATGTTTAATTTTTTTAAATCTCTAAGTAAACTTCATTTTTGCTAATTCTAAGATGTTTGGCTGAATGAAGAGTTAAAATTAGCATTTTATGACTATAAGAATCAAATATATATATTTTTTTTTCTTTTCTTTTCTTCTGTTTGATAGTCCTGGGGATGGAATCCAATGTTCTGCCTATGTTAGAAAAGGGATCTATCACTGGGTTACACACCCACACAGTCCAATTGTTTGACAATTTATGACATCAATTAAAATGAAAATTTATTGTTGTAGAAACATTTCTTCCCTAAGAGAGGTCAGAGCATTTTGTAAAAGTGTTCAGGTTTATAATGAGACTACATAGACCTCTTGTATTTTTATCTTAGGGAGTCATAAAAAAATCTGAAGAAATGAGTTCTTAATTACCAAGCAGATTCCTATGTGCTGATATGAAATGAATTTCATTTATGCCTTTTACAACCGGCAGACAAGAATATCACTAAATAAAACTATGCTTATGGTTGAAAGTGTGGCCGATAACTCTAATGAATGAAGCTTCTTTCTTGTCTTAAACCTAGTTATACTGTAAATTTATTGTCTCTAAATAACATGGAAGTGTATGTGAGTCTACTTCACTGGGAAGCTGGGGCAGTACAAGTCTAGATTGACTCCAGGGGAACCGGAGCCCTACTTATATGTTGCTTTCCTTGTCAGTATTAACTTTCTGATTAATATGCATTCAAAATGATGATGCATTATCCAAAACGTATCCACTCATACATTGGCGATGAACGTGAAAGAATGAGATTTCTATATTATTCCAGGCCATTTCCTACAGCTTTCAGGAACTAGGTGGTTGGTAATTAAGAAAGGCTCTTTTTCACTCAGAGTTCTAGCATGCAGTTGTCACATCTGATCTGCTTCAGGTGACCTGATTAGGCTGCCTCCTAGGATGGCGAAGATGTGTAAAGGGGAGGTGGGCTCATATGAAAAGAGCACGTGTCAGAATAGAGACTGAGGGAAATTCTGGGGCCTTTGAAGAAAGTTGCTCTGTGGTAACTAATTCAATGCAATGCAAGCTAATTCTTCTCATTGACACTGGATCCTATCTGCAGAAAACTAAGCCAGATTTTTGAGACAGACCCATCCAATGAAGGTAGGACTCCTATGACTTGCCCCTGCTGGGTGCATCTTTGCATTGGGAATGAAATTTCAAATAATTTGCATGAGGGGAAATGTATCTAAATCATAGAATTGTCTGATTTTTTTTGAAATATTTTAAATATATTTGTTTGTACTTTTCTAATTACTCTTGTATAATAAATACCCTAGGAACTTGGTTTGCCTATATATCTGATGAGCACACATTTCCTATTCTTTTGGAAAGTTGTGTAGCATAGAATATGTTGTCCTGTGAATTTTTTCATTGATACCTCTAGACTTCCATTTATTAGTCATTCATGTATTTACTTGTACAGAAAATAATTGGTGGGGAACTAAGTTAAGTGACATAAAAATATCATATGCATAACTGCACTTCCCTAGTTGGAGCTATGTATCTGAACACTTGTAAGTAATGGGTAATATGGCCAAGTTGTAGGGTAAATAAATTCCTCAAGCACAACTGTAAGTTGTCACTTCATGAAATACATGTGTGAAGCCAGGGTATGTGAGGTCCTATGTTCTTGGATTTCTGTCAGAAGCCATTACCATATTTCATGCATCAAGAAAACTTTGAATTATAATGTCAACATATGTCATTAGTACTCTAGCGACTGAAGGAGACCATACTTTCTCTCATCTCAACCTGTCAGCTCTCTACATCTATAGCAGCTTCTTAATTTATTCACAAAGCTTCCCAGTGAATATATTTCCATCCCAATCCTATGCCTGTAGCAAGCACTAGCATTTAAGCATAAAATGTGGCTAATAGGCAACTTGAAAGAAAATCTCACACCCAGTGCAATATGTTGCAATATGATGTTTTATGTGGCAAATCTATACAGCTATATAGCGGTCTTTCCAGAACAGAGATATAGGGCTGGCATTGGTTGTCTCTTTCAGGATAGTCTGATCTCATTTATAAATTTGTTTTGATTTTTAATATAATATCCTGACAGATGTTATGTATAAAATCCAAATTAAAATTAAATAAGCATCACTCTGAAATATGTCATCTTTATTATCTGTTTTCTGCTCTGATGAAGACAGCGCTGCTGGGATGTGCTGCCTTATTGTGGTAAAGACAGAGATTATGTTATAAATACAGTTGTGACCACCGAGTGAAGAAAGTTTATAGGATTATTATTCAGACTCATACATTTGAAAAGGAAAGGAAAAATATTAGAACATGAAATCAAAAAGCGAAGGAATGAGAAGAAAGAAGAGAAGACATAAAGGAAGAAATAGAAACAAAAATAAGCATCCATATCTAAACTGAGGCCAGGGATGGTCAAAGGCAAGTATATGGCATTTCCTGATGCTGTAGTTTCTGTATTTGGCACAGGAATAAATCCTCCCAGCCTTGTTTTGAAAACTTGTACATATCAAAGCACCTGTCCTTATATTAATATTTTTCTGATATCCAAAACTTATATTATCAAAATTGAGAGTTAGCAGGAACATTTGTTTTCAGTCCCGGGAGCTCCAAATGTTTTTATTCTTTCACACTGTAGATTCTGTTTATTTCTGTTTGGTTTGAGGATTTCACTTTTGATACCAGTATCACATTGGTTTAGTAATTTAGAGATTTTTTTTCCTCTTTGACTGCCTCCCATTAAAAACCCATCCAATAAAATTGCAGCTATACCTAGAAAGCAATGCTCACAAACTTGGAAGGATTTGGGGACTGAACGCGCCAATCTATTTTCTATTTGCCTTCCACATGACAGTTTATCCTTTATTATGAAAAATGATGAGAAATGTACTATACTGACACCCACATCATGCCTGCAATTGACAAACATGATTTTGTTTTTCATGTGTATAATAAGTTGTTGTTCTAAGAGCTTAGTTACCTCAGGCCTGACACATCACATGTTTCTTTGAAAAGTCAAATTTTATTGTCTTATATTTTCCAGCCCACCTTCAATATTCCTGTAACCTTTGATTCCAGTCCTATTCAATTTGAATGAATCATAAGACTTTTTCTGATTTTCTATCCACCCAAATGGAAGGCTGGGCACATTAAATATATCAAAAATGTTTTTCTGTATTTAAATATAAATGACACTCTGGGGATGCTCAGTGATACAGCAGTTGCCCTTGGTTCAAACCTCAGCACCTAATAAATAAATACATAAATAAATTGAGAAGTTGTAATTTAGGTTAGCAGCGCATTTATTTCCTGCTTTGTGTTGTTTTGCATTTGATGCAATGTGGGGACCTCAAACTATATTTTTCTCATGGAACATGGCCATGAGAAGACTAAGTGCACATAACATTCATCTGAACTGTGCAGCGCCCACCTCTGACTCCTCACGCTCTGTAACTTCAGTTGATGCCATTTCACTGTGTCTTTTGAAGACACTTTCTTTCCACCTTTCGCCTGAGAACGAAATTAGTTTTTTCTCTCTTGGCCCTGTCTCCACGGTCCCTGAAGGCAATTCACTGAAGAGAGCCTTCCGTTCCTGGATATTTGTAAAATTCCTTCTAAATTTCTCAGGAGTGAAGCACTGGCAATGCTCAGGAATATAAAATAAGAAATGGACAGAGCAATAGGAGGTTGAGAATCAAAATAATCTTTAAGAAACAGACACTATATGAAACATTATTAGTGAGTGGGACTCCCCAAGTCAACCTATACTATCAAGCAATGACAGGGAAAGACTTCCTGAGGTTAAACAACACAGGTACTTTTCTTCTTGTTTGGGATATTTACCATATCCCACTTCTCAGCACACGGTGACTCATCACCGTGACCTCTACAGAAACAATCCTGGGGTTTTCAACCCATATTTCACACCTTTCCCCACAGTTGTATTTGAGCACCACTGGAGCTATGCTCTTCCAAGCCAACATATACTTGTACAAGAAACCAGGGCCCACACTACTCACCAGCTACTTTACCCTGCTGCCTTAGCTGTTCCTGTTATCTTTGGTAAGATGGTCCACTCTGTAGTGGGAAGAAGAGGCATATAACAACCCAGATGTCCACCCTTTAAACCAATTGCCTTTCTCTGGGGTTAAGGAAAGAGAAAGAGCAGTACATTTTTCAGTGAAGATGACTCATAAGGAAAGAACCGTAACCCTGATGGTGGTGGTGGCACGTACCTTCAATCCCAGCACTCAGGTGTAAGAGGCAGGTGCATCTTTGAGTGTGTGGTCAGCCTGGTCGACAGAGCAAATTCCAAGAAAGCCGAAACCCTGCCTCAAACACAGAGAAACCCTGTCTCGAGAAACAAAACAACAACTAACACAAACTGTGTCTGTATATTTACCTGGTGTGGTGGTGAATTCCATGATTTACTTACTCTCCTCTGGTCTTTGATACAGACAATATGGAAATGGGGGCAATGAAAACGTAACATCCCACTATTGATCAGCATCCTTCTGGAATCATACATCTGTCTTTGCTTCAAAAGCTAATAGGTTTTGGTTTTGTCTTCCTCTGAGAACCACACATAAAACTAATGGAAGCAGGGGCCTGTGATGACTTAAATCGTGTGCTGAGCACATTCCCTACAAATTATAATGCTGTGCATAATTTTATTATTCTCATTTTGTAGATTAGAAAATGGATACTCAGAGAATTAAGGAAGTCATCAAGCTCATGAAATATTAAGAGATGAATTTAATCCGGAGTCTTTAGGGCTTTTCGAGCCCTCCATATGTGGCAGCTTTCTGTCCTGATTGAATGTTAATGAGGACCACCTAGCTCACTGTAGTTTTCAGAAGGCCAAATTCCTAACGTCAGAAAACCTGGGTTATGCCTCAACTCCAGGCGAGTCTAAGTATGGGAAGTGTTTCTCTCAAATGAAACTCCCAGGCTGATTCCCTTTCAGCAGATCTTTTCACTCTCGAACGTCAGAGGAGGTGTTCCTATCTTGGACTTGACATGGGGTTCATTGTGCCATCTTGGACTTGACAGGGGATTCATTGTGCTTTTTTTACAGGTGTCACTAAGCAGCCGGAAGACTGTTCCACACTACCCAAACCTGGACAGTATTATCACCAACAACAAATCAAGCAATCCTATCCAGCACTCAGTTAGAACCCAGAAAGCCTTTATCTGTCTACTCAAATATAACAACTTCTACTGAGGGACTCCATGTCATAACCATCAGTTTTCAGGTTTTGCTTTGTGAACATTGTTCATAGTCTTAATTTCTAGGACAATTTGTATCAGGAAGCATCTCTTTTTTGATATCCTGGTCTTGCTTGACGTTCTCCAGTGTCAGATATAGGCACTGTGGTCGAGGAGTTAAAATAAGATTTAAAAAAAAAATGTGTTGGGTGTGTTTCTCTATATTTGTGAGTTTATTTCTCATTGAAACGATAATGATAATAACCTCAAATGCCTACTCCATTCTGAGTCTTCGAAAAAAGAAAAAAAAACTGTGTTAATAGTAAATGATAACTTCTGTTGGAGAATTAGAGAATTTGTCTTCCAAGTTTAATATTCTCTCCTCAGAAACATAGATCTTCGTGCATGAATACTTAGCCTCCAGTGTTTCTAAGTGAATAGTTGAAGGATTCTTTGTGTTCGCATACTGTGGCATTTCTAATCATTTTTATTCCAAACCTTTTGAGAGGAAAATGCTCTTTACTTCACTGAATTATATCAGAATGTTCCAGAAATGATGCTTTCATACAGATCCCTGCCTTTTCCTCTCTCATTTTCTGTCTCCTAGCCACATATGCAAGTAAACAATTCCAAGGCCAAAAGTACTTTGTTTCGGCTTCTTTTGTCTTCCCCAAGGCTGTGTGGCAAGCACATGATTTGTTCCTTCTTTGACAAAAAAAAAAGAAAAAAAAAGTTGAGTTCTGAGTACTGGGCATGTTGAATAAATGTTTGGAAAGAGAGAAGAGCAATGATATTATTTAATCCTCTCTACTTGCTTTGTAGACACATTTAAGGGGTTTAAGGAAGAGTACAGATAAGTGAGGACAGTGATCAGATCGGTGTCATAATAGTCCAAGACAGCAATTTGGCATCTACTTTCAAGAAGAGATCAGGTCATGCTTATAAATATATGTTCAGAGACAGGGAAGTAGAAAGGGAGATAGGCCGATTCTGTGTACATGGGCATGGGTTTTGTTAGGAATACCAGAAGAATAAATTTTTTTATTAAAGTCTTAAGTTTTGACATATTAGGTTGTCAGTCCATAAGATACAATAGTGAGAATGTCAAATGGAAAACAGAATGTGAACTGTGGTCACTAATAATATTTAGTAGGTAATAAATGTTGAAGCTTCTACAGACCATATACCAACCCTAAGTTGGAAGCATCAAAAGTAGGGTCCCCATTAGGAAGGAAGGAAGCTGCAAGATGGAGCCCAGACATCCTGGAGCTGTGGTAAAGTGGAGAGAGAAGTGAGAAAGGAGAACAAGGAGACTAAAGATTTGATGGGGATTGAGAAAAATCCCTGGGAAGATGTGCATTTGATTTGACCATGAGAGAACTGTGGTGACCACTGTAAGAGTTCATGCCCTGTTCAACAGATGCAGAAACAGGCAGGAAAGAGATTTGCAGCGGGTAAAACTATGATGTGAAACAGTTGCTTACATCCCATTTCTGAAATCACAGATAAGATAAAGAAAGAAATTAGGTGGTCATGGAAGGGCATATATAACAAAAATATTTCTTTAAAATGATTCCTTACCTTAGCATTTACTAAGCTACAATTTGTGAATCATTAGTAATTTTAAATTTTTATGAGAATCATTTAAACATTAGAGTAAAATAGAGTATATTTCAGATGTTAAAGGTAATTTTATTTTTATGAAGCATATTATTATATAAGAGTAACAAATATTTATATACCCATACACATGCAAGCATATATTGGCTCATGTTATTAAGTAATTGTTTTGTAGGGATCAATTAATTCCATGGCCTCACTTGTATTAGGCAAGTGTTCTGTTACAGAACTATATCCCCAACTCATAAAGTGTTTTTCATGAATCTTTTCATGTTATATTAAAGATCATTTTATATTTATTGTTTAATAATTTACTTGGGTGCATATGTATAATTCCACTTACGCGTAGAAGTAGAGAACTTCTTTTTGGGAATCATTTCTTTTCTTTCACAATCTGGACTCTAGGGATGGAACTCAGGCTTGGCAGCACTTACCAGCTGAAAATATACTCACCTTTTTATGGATTGCACTTTAAAACGTTTGAAGGGGATTCTACTTGGCAATAATTTTCATCTTGTAGAGAAAATCTAGTATACTTAAATAGATAGGAGAGAGGCAGATGATGTATAAAGTCTTGGATCATAGGTGAAGAAACCCCCCTCTTTGTACGGTGTGTCTGCTTATCATGTGACTTCCAGATGGTCACCACCCATCTTCCCCAAATGAACAAGGCTCTTATTTCCACAGGTGTGTGACATGGTCTTGACCTCTTCCACAGTACTGAATTTCTCACTGATGTGGTCTTTGTTATGTCTTCCTCATGTCACACCCACTCCCCAATTTGTTTGTGGACTTCTTTTCTGATTGTCATATTCCAGAATGTTACCATATGTAAAGATGGGTGTCTATGGAAGTAATTACATTAAAATGAGATCCTGCAGGAGAGCCTTTATACAGTAGAGTTGGAGTAATTATAAGAAACACAATTAGGACATGTTCAAACCCAAGAGAACCATGAGAACATGGCTAACAGGAAAGCAGAGAGAACACAGTTCTTCAAGACAGCAGCCTGGAATACACTTTCCCCTTTAAACCATCAGCAGGCAATGAGCTTGATCTTGGACTTCTAGCATCTACAACAATGAAAAAAATAAGCACAGCTGTTTAAGCTACACACTCTGTAGCCTGGAATTATGACAGCCTCGCACAAAACCCAACCCTCTGACTTACTACGTACTGAGATGTGCAATCCCAGCATCATCAATGCCTGTTTACAGATGAGAAAAATGAAGTGAACAGTTAAGAAATCACTTATCAAAGGCCAGGAGTCCATGTAGCTGCTGAGTACAAAGTGAAGTTTCCTAAATCCTTGCCCAGCTCTCTCTCCTTGACGAAAATCTTGATAATAGTCCTCCGAATCCTGCTGTACCTACAATGTCAGGTACACCAACTCTATGCTGGCCTATGTGTGGTCAACAAAACCTGTAGTTCTCTGCAAATACATATTCTAACATTCTGCAAAATAAGACAGAACCTCAGAGAGCACCAGAAGCTCAAAAATGATGTACATTAACATTAAAAAAACACGTTTTTATGTAACTTGTTCATTTATACCTGAGTGAACATTCAGAAGTTGAGACTCCATGATATACTGAAGCTTGACCACTGTCTGATAGAGACTGCAGTGAATTTAAAAAAAAAAAACTTTGTATGAGCCAAGAAACAATACTCTCAAAGGAAACACATTGGAAAGGATCAGTGAAAAAATAATCGGCCAGTTAATGTTATTTTAACTTCTGATATGAACACCCTAAGTGTTTCATCCTAGTAACACTGATTTTTTTTTTTTTTTTGGATTTCCACAATCCTTCATGGATCATTTTTTTTTAAATTGTTCATAGCTTGGGTTTAAGTTTTTAAGTTAAATGTGCTTTTAGTGAATCAATAAATACTTGGAGTTACAAATTGCATCATATCCTTGACTCTCTAAACATTCCTTGTTTCTTATTTTCTTTAGTAAACATTTAGAATAAATTTTAACCTTACATGGCTGAATAAATCATGATATTTGAAAATGTTCAGCTTAACCAAGAGGAATTGTCTATGTGTATGAATAATGTCTCAGTATGAGAAATGTCTTATTGCATAAAGATGTGTTAGTTTTGCTAGGATCCAAGCTTAAAGAATGAATTATTAAGTTATATTGTATAGTTGAGCTGTATAATCCTACCTACACCTCCTGTTCATCCAATGCTCTATTATGCCTTTGATACCATTTTCCCAGAATATAAAAATCAATCACATTGATTGACTTGAGCAATTTAGTAAGGATAATTTGATAGCTGAATTTTTTTTCTCTTGTGATCGTTGTTCAACAATTACCTTTTAATCTATTGGCAGTGTCTTTGTTTGATTCTGCTTGTAGAAAAACAGTGATCTGTATTTTCCTTTTCACCACACTGAGAACCAGTTGTTTGCTGTTCCTGACCATTTATTGAATAGTCAGTCACCTTTCCTCATTTGTTTTTGGTTAATTCTTAGATAAATGTGGTTATGTTGAAATATCCTATCTCTTTGATTTATCTGTCTAATTAAAGTTTTTTCATTGCTAAATTTTCAAAACTCTTCATCATTGCCCCACGAGATGTTGATATTTCACCTACTTGAGCTTTTACATTGTACACCACTTTGTATGTGCAAAATACCGGATTGACTGACACGTTTTTACGTATACATTACTTTTTAAGAGTTAATTTAACACTTTCATGTATATGAACATAAGATATTTTATTTATGTATTGTTTAAATAGTTTTTTTAATAGTTTTATTATTTTAATTGAAAAATTGTCCTATTACACATTGAAGACATTACACATTTGATTCAGAACATTAAAGAAATTAAGCTGGTACTGTCCTGGGTGTTTCACACTTAGTGCCTAGCTTTCAGAGATCTGGAAGGAGATGTGAGGGCAATTGTAGTTTTAAAGTAATCATCAGTCTTACCCAACTGTGAACCTGGTGAGCTACAATAGTTCCTGACCTGGCAAGACTTGTCTACTGGTACCATAGTGTCGTGAACAACGTGGGAGAAACCAACCATTGTCTGTGCTGTTCTGTTCATCAATCTTCAAAATGAAATCTAATGGCAATATCTTGTAAGTGTAAAAAATATAATTTAGATATGTACAAGTATAAAACCAGCAACCTTAATAAAAATGTCATTAATTATAATCAAGTATTTATTGAGTTTCTTTTTAGATTTTCTAAGTATTGGCATTAGGTAAATTTTGTTCATCTTTATTATTTTATGTAACTTTTTTCATACAAGGTCTTACTGTAGGGTAGGTGAGTCTTCGACTTAATATGTCATTCAGACTACCCTCAAACATTGCCTCCCTGCATCTTCTTATTAAGTGCGGAGACTCCAGGTACACACCACTAGACCCGGTTCTATCTTCTAAACCCTGTGTTCTGGATGTTTTTTCTTGATTAAATGTTTTCAATGCAGTGAAGAGTGTAAGTAACAAAAGAAGCGTAGGTAGAAAACTCATGATCAGGTTAGAAGAAAAATGTTTACTTATACCCAGTATCTTTTCCCCTATTATTACCTTAAATGGTAGTAAATTCATACTAATTGGATACTTAAAGGCTACTGGGATCAGTGTCTGTCATGGTGATCTTCAACAGAAACATTAAACTTATTTTCTCTGTTTTCTATCTCTGACAGTTGTGTTTCATTTTTCGTCATCAGAAACTATTCTGCGGTTCTGTAGATATTTCCTGGTTGTTCACGTCCTTCCAGGACCCCAAGTTTAGAGCTCTCATGATGAGGTTTTTATTGTGGAGTTAATCAATAACATGGGAAGCAGGCATAACACACCGTGATAATTTATATAATATAAATGATATACTGTCAAGCCAGAACAGGCAGAAGACACAATGAAATGCTTCCTTAGTATACAGTCTTGTGTATTTAGCGTGGACGGCACACGGGCCTAACATAACTAGTGATGGACCAGTGCTTTGAGGATGTAGCATGTAGGGATATTAGACTATAGGTGAGTTGAGCGGGGAGGACAGAAAGTTTTAAGACACTGAAGGGGTGACAGGGATTGGGAAGAAAGATAGCTAGGGAATGTTTGTGTAAAACAAAGTATTCAAGAAAAAGATCCTTGGGAATCTGTGATCTTGAAATCCTTGTAAAATATATAAAAAAGAGAATGAGGTGTGCTATGAAGGAATTGGCATGTAATACTGTAAAGCCACATGTTGAAGTGGGCATGGGCACAGGGAGCAGAGGAACTGAGGAGTAGGAGATGGGTTAACCAAAGCTATGTGCAAAGTACATACATAAGTATGTACAGTAAAGTGAAGGAGTCTAGAAAGAATTCCACATGGATAAATAATGTTGCTTCCAGAATACAAGAATTATCAAACGAAAGCTTCCGTGTCTAGTACAGTGTACCCTTTTACCTATAATAACAAGGGCGTCCACCAAGTACCCTAAACAACACAAGTGGTTGCTGTTGCTTTTATTTGCCTATAAAAACTAGATAATAAGACTCTATTGCTTAAGAGATTCTCATTGTAGGATGTGGGGGAAAATCCATCTTGAACTGATCAGGGACATCTCCTTGCTGGCTAGTCTTAGTGCTGCAAAGTAATATGCATGCTCCTGGGATTGGAAAGGTTTTGGTGGTCTTATCCAGTAATAGACACTGCATACAATAATAATGACCTGCTAAGTAATATATACCCACTGGTGCAACAGTGGCAAGACAATTTATGAGGTAACCAACAGTTCCCTTGATTGGATTTGAGACCTGCTTCACAGGAAGAAATTCATGCCTGGTATTATTAACATGCTTATAACCCATGTATAGGAAGCTCATGGACCCTAGTGGAGAACCTGTTGTTTTTGCTTTGCAAATTGCTGCTATTGCTAAACCCTTTCATAAATATTTATGTTTATGTTTATAGATTGTACTCTCAACACTGGTCAGTGAGACTTCTCATTGCAGAGGGTAGTAGCTAATATAGAAACCAGTAACTGCTGGACATTCTGAGAATGAGAGTCAGTTAGTGAGGAGCTGAAGATATACATAACCCTCTGCTTCCCAGGTACAAAAACATCTTAGGAGGGGGTATAGAAATAATGTAAGGATTAGATGATGGTAAAGACACCTGTAAAAGGCTGGCCTCTAAACGTGATACGGCTGTTTAACACAAGAACTCACATCAGCTGTATTTACCTGCACAAGACCTTCACAAAATAAAGAAACTTAAAAATTCTAGCATAGAAAAGGAGGGGCTCTTGATACCCACACACAACTGAGTGGCCAAATGGCAGTTGGTGGCCCTTTAGAGGAGAGCCATTTAACTTTTTATTTGTTTGTTTGTTTGTTTGAGTGTGGATTGGCCATTGATGCATTGCCTGCTTCCCTAGTGGATGATCAGATACACATAAAGAAGATCAGAAAAAGACATTTTGTATTTTATCCCAACAGGGAGTTTGACATGAACAGGATAAAAAAGAAAATGGGACCCTGAGTAGGCAGAGCAGTGAAGTAGTAGAGGTGAATGCAAACAGAGTAGTTTTCAACTGTGTCCACTGAAAAGTTGTTTGCAAGAGGAAAGCATTATTAGCGAATGCAAAAATGATTCCATTAGGAACACTGGTGTCATTGGGAAGAATTCCATAATCTCAGTCTGCTGAGAGAATTTGAGTAAGTCCAGATGGATGACTTTAATACGGCCTTCCAGCCAGGACCCAAGTCCATGCATGTGCTGGGTTAGATTGAGTATTGAATAAAAGCAGAGACCTGTGTGGAAAGCCCCACATACTAAAGCTGTGCAGTCGGCTGCATTTTTCCTCTTTAAGTGTGAAGCTGGTTTTAAAATTTAACCAAAGTTCCCTTAGATGTCTTACCACTTGCAGTTAATTATGTAGATATATCAAATATGCATTTTCTTTAAAAGCATATTACTGTTTTGTCTTTATCCACCAATGATTCTTGGATAAAAGGTGGTAATAAAATGTTAATGTCTATTTAGTTATACGAGAAAAGGTAATAGAGAAATTTCTGAGGTGTAAAATGAGATAGATAATTGCTTCTAAAAACACAAGAAAAGAAAACACAGAATGACAAGCCTACACAAGTAAGCCTTCTTGATCGCCCATGGCTATCCTGCTGTGTCTTCCTGGCTAGAAGAATAGATTCTTCATTATTCCATTTCCCTCTGGTTGACCTGCAGTATTTCCTGCTAGGAATTGAGCAACAGCCTCACTAGCACTCTAGCGCTAAGCTATGTCCCCAGGCCTCCTCCAATGTTCTTCAGGTCCTGTGTGGCTCTGGAAGGTTGGGCATGTCATAAAGCACAATTTTCTGGCTGCTTATTACGATACTCTAAAATGAGCAGTCTGAGAGCAAAGGGGATTCAGACCCCATCCTTGTATCTCTCAGTTTTGGAATATCCTTCACCAAAGTCCCCTTTCAGCGGTCATCAAGTGTGATTTCATTTAATGGCACAGGAGGTGTAAACTATCACTGAAAGAAATGTGCCCAAGGTTGCAGAACACAGCACAGTAGCTCCCCAAAGAGAGAGTGAGCATGCTCTCCTTATAGATCATGAACAGGATCTTCTCTTCCAGTGGACTGCCATGCTTTGGGACCTCAGTGGTCAGGTAAAGGTTTCAATAAGGCATGTGTTAACGGATTAGCTTCCAGTATGTGATACTACTAAGACATGGTAGAAGCTTTAGCAAGTGGGGTGTCATTGGAAATCTAGCCAAACTGATGTTTTTCTGACCCTTCTTTCTGTCGTGCTTCTCCACATTAAGGTGCTTTTCTATTGACACATGCTCCCACCCATGCTCTGCCACCAAACAGCCAAAGCAATGATGCCAGTCACTTAAGGGACAAAATAAATAAATAAATAAATAAAACCATGAGCCTAAGCAAATCTTCTTTTCTTTTTATTTTAATGTACTTTAGAAATTTGTCAGAGTAACAGAGAAACCATTATGTGTGTCAACTGAGGACAGCAGGATATAGGTGAGACCGAAGTCTTGAGTCGTAGCTCAAGTCATTCTACAGTTGGTAGGTTTGCTTAATGGAAAACCAACATGGATCTGTCAATATGATGGCTTCATGACTCAGTAGAAGCAGAATATAGCTATCTTCTAGTTCATGTCCTGGGTCACAATACTCCTTGTCTTTCCCATGCCACTAGGGTAGGCAAAAGACAAGCTTTTTTTTTACCTTTACTGTAGTCTGAGCAGTAAAGGGACAAAAGATTTATTTGCAAAATATCAGAAGTGATGGGCATGTGTGTAGCATCTGTCAATGCTTTGGCTCTATTTACAAAGACAATACTTTCCCAAATTTTTCTTGGTTATATGGTTGAGCATTTTTCCATATTAAGCATGCTCTTCATCTATTGAGAGGAAATATTCATATATGAAAAAACTTAGTCTTGGAGTGGCTATGTTATTGGCCAGGTTCAAGATGTGTAAAGCCTTCATTAGCAGATGCTCAGACCTTTGAGTTCAGATCCTGAATGTATGATTATAACTGTAGGATTTCTAACCTTAAAATTCCCAATTCCTCAATTAGAGAGTACAGAAAATATAAAGCAGGAAATCCTATCCTCTGTAGAACCTTGAAATCTGATCAGAAAGATAAAATTTAGCACTTTGAAATTAGTAAAATTACTAGTCAAAATATTAATTTAAAATTAATTCAATAAGATCATATAAAAAAGACAAATAATACTTACCTCATTGGTGTGCCTATATGTCTTTTATAGTAGTGAATTGATGTTCAAATATTCAAAGCAATACAACTGTTAAGATTTAATTCTGGTATTGGGAGTCTTTTAGAAAGTAAGAATCAAGTGCATGAGAAATCAAAGATAAAGTATTTTGCTAAAATAGGAAAAGTATAACACTAAACTTTCTGGTAGTGAAACTCACACTCCAGACCCTTGTGGTCCCACAAAAGGAGACCTGTAGGTTCTTAATAAGAGACAAGACTTTGCTCATGGCACAGAATACTGGGGAAATTTTGTTACATAGATCCTCATTTATTAAAGTAACCATCAAGGTCAAGATCCAAAAAAAAAAAAAATTCCCACTTCCTCTTTCAGAATTAGAAGAAAAACTATTAAAGACATCCTTGTGAAAAAGATTTTTGCAGTGGTTTAGGAATCATGAGCTATTGTATTAGATCCAAACTGTTAATCATAGCATAGATGGACATTTTATTTATATATTTATATATTTGTTTGTATAGAACCATCCTTTGGGGACCTTATTTATGAAAATTTCATTTCCCTGCCTAGCATTTTAATTCCTGTTCTTTTATTGGTCTTGCTAACTTATCACATGGTGAAAAAAAGTCATTAGTATAGAAAGTTCCAGAAGTAATCTATCCAATAAGACCTACTGATGCCACCATTTCTAGAGGCATAAAACACAGAAGGACATTTGTGGCTGCAGAATCATTTCAGGCAGCTGAGCCTCTCTCCATCTGAGCAGCATGCAGGCCTCCCTCTATCCATAGCTCATTTATAGCCTTTCCTAGCAAAACACAGGGCTAATAGCAACTGAGAAACTCAAGTCTCCCCAAAGGATGTTATATCACTAAAAGAGCAGAGGAACCTCATTTGAAGACCAAAAGAACCTCGTTTTTCTTACTCTAATACCCTATCTAATGACTAAGGTTGGAGACATGATTCAGGATTTCAGAATACAACTTGACTTCCAGAGGGTAGGTGTGTGCTTGGCTAGTTGGAGTCTCTAGTATACAGTTTGACACAAGTATGCCTAATCAGTCCTCACACATAGAGATGTACTTTCATGAGAATCCCCATACTTGAAATTTTTTCTGTGTTTTTTTTTTTATAGTGGTATACTACCAACTCTTCTTGTCACTGGCAGTTTTCAATTAGTTTTTCTACTATTTAGTGAGACACAACTGTTATATATCCTTTGTGAAAGTGTGTGCATGGAAAGAGAAGGGATATCATTTAGATCATTCTTTCCTTACCTAATTTATTCATATGTTTATTTCTTACTGAAGTAAATATTCCTACGATTCACTTGCAAAATTTATATTTGTCTGTAACATTTCTATGTCCGTAAGGTCAGAGTTTATGTTTTTGTGGTTGTTGTTATTGCTTAAACAAGGAAGATTTTAGTAATAGTAGCTGCTAATATAATGTTATTGTGTGCTGGTTTCATTATCTCTAACATTTGCACTTTGATATACTAGTTTGATATTCTAGGTGTAATAGTCGTTTTTATATGTTTTAATGCATTTATGTTTAATTTACCAAATTGGCTATTAAAAACATATTCAATAACGTTTTCTTCTAGAGTCAACACTAAGAATGTATTGTTTTGTTTCTTTTTGGCTATGAACTCAAACAGATAAAATGTTACCTGTCAAAACCATATTTGCTTTAGTTTGATGGTGTTTACTGTTGAGTCTGTGGCATTTGTGTTACAGAATTTGTTTGCTTGATGGGATCTGGAGGGCTCGGAATATAGACTGAAACTAGCACATTCTCTGAAACAACTCATGTCTAGGTGGTGGTATGCAGCACTCATCAATACTGCAAGACTTGAGAAATAACAATATCTTTAGAATTTAAAGATGCATAAGACCTTTTGGCTCTGGATAATGTAAGCATCATTTATTGTGTAGACCATGTTACCCCTCTGGACAGCTCTAGGAACATGTATTCTCTACTCACTATTTCATATGAACCATATGAACCACTGCAGATGTTACAGAATTAGGTGATTTACCCAAGGGTCCTACCCACAGCATGGGTCAGAGTTGTCAGAGATTGTAACCTTTTATTCAGAGATATTATCCTTGTCAGTAATATCAATATATAAATTGATATTATATAAATTTACTTTTTCATTAACAATACATATATGAAGTGCAAAACACATGCATCAGATGTGTGATGAGATGACTTGCAGATAATTATGAAGGACAATGGTGATCATTGATAGGTACATTCTCTAAATATTGGGCTGAGTAGTTGACTGATAGGTGAAGGTGCCTGAAAAGTAGCAGTTTAGTTAAGTCTCCATGAATATGTAAGAGTCCACATTCAAAATAAGAGGCTGGGGAGGTGGCAGGCAAAGCCCTCTCTCCCTATCAGAAGCTTGAACATACGAAGAACAGTATAGATACTAGCAAATGTTAATTGTGTCAGGTAAAAGGCAAGATGGAAGGGCTAGAAACTCAAGCCAGATCAGGAAGGACAATGCTTGGTTTGCTTCAGTTAGAGTCATTGATACATAATGTGAGCTCAGGACCTTCTCGATATTTTGAAAGGGAAAGTCAACGGAACAAAACTGGAGGAAGGCTTTTTATATTATAACCGAAAAATGATAATGAAGATTGAGCATAGGCGTAGCAAGTAAATGATAGGAAATACATGAATGGGAAGTTTACAGGATGGACCAAAGATGAGTTTGTAAAGGAAATTGGGAAGCTCTAGGGGATTTGTGACAAATCCATCTCTGATAAAGTAATGATATCTCTCAGTGTGTGTGTGTGTCATGGTGGGGAAAAAAAGATGCTCATTGTTTATATATATTTTAGCATGATTTACAAAAAAAACACAAATATATAACTTAGAGCAAAAGTTTATTTTTGTAAGAATCCAATATTTAAAGAATTTTTTTGCATGGGAAAGTAAAAATTATGATTTTTGCTTTACTAAATCATTAAGATATGGCATGCACTTACATTAATAAGGAAAACAATGATTTTTTTTAGGTTGTTTGTAATTTATCAATCTCCTTTCCATTATAAAAATGCCTGCTGAGTATGAAGGTGATACCAGGACTGGTGTTGATTGATGACGGTTTTACCATGTATTGTATATTCTTGGTCTATAAACATTTGTAAAAGGACTTCTTCATTTGTTTCCTGAGAGTGATTGTGTAGTAGTGAAGTAGTCATGATCACTTTAAAACCCAAGTAAAATATTCTAAAACGAGACTTTTATTAAATTTTTTTCAAAGACTGTAATGACCCTTTTTCCCTGTTAAGAATGATGATCATGGAAGATGAGCCTTTGAGAAAATAACTCACTTTCTTGAGTTCCCAAACTTCAAACTAGGACTTGCATTGTTTGTCATGGTTTCAGATGCCTACAGGTGCCTTCATCTTCTTTGCTTCAGTCTCCAGGAGGCAGATATGTGTGCCACTCTGAAACTGCTAGGCCTCTGTCATAAGACTTAGGGAAGGGCCTTCTAAATGACCTTCTCTTGCAATAAGGAGCTTGGAACTTCATGGGAAGAGCCTTTGTGTTTAAGCATTACTGTAAGGTCTTACGATAAGGCAAATCTAATCAATTTAAGACTGTAGCAAAAGAAGCAGCAAACTAGAGAGCTTGGCTTGGAGGGCTACAGGTACTCCATGGGTTTTTAATCCTTCTTTTATTCATATTCCTAAAATGCTGGGCTTAGAATTAAATCAACAGCTGAAGAGAAAACTGGAGGATAAAAAGGAAGTCTAAATAGGCAAAAGTAGATTTTTTTCTTATACATCTCAGAAATTAATTTTTAATGAGGAAATTATCTGATTTGCTAGTGGACCATTTCTACCTTTCCAACTTGGTAGTTAACAGAAGGTTGATATAAAGTTTAGCAGTAATTGGATTTAGGGTTTATGATCCTGGGTCAGCAGAGCTCCGATTATAGTACCTCTTAATAGTCAGTTCTGGTCTACTAGAACTATGTCAAAGGCCCCATATAACTGATTGATAATGAAGAATTCATGAACACTTTGAATTCCTCAAGAGTTTTGCTACTCTGAGTGCTGAGCATTTAAGCAATAATTTGTTGCTGTATCCAGGGTCTGAGAAAATAACTTTGCATCAATCTAGTGAAATTATTTTTTGAAATTCTTATTGGTCTGTCTGTGTATTTGTGTGTATATTTTCCTTACTTTAGGAATGTCTTCTCTATCTGAAAGAATATTTTCAGATAATTTGTCTGATCAGTCTGAACTCTGACACTGAATCTGTTTCAATTCCAAATTCCAAGCTTTTGTTTTCTGTATAAACAGAGAAGTTTTGCAATTGCGCCTACCCACTGAGACAGTGGGGCTGATCTAATGGGAGCTCACCAAGGCCAGCTGGATGATGCAGCATGTGATCAAACCGGACTCCCTGAACGTGGCTGACAAGGAGGGCTGACTGAGAAGCCAAGGACAATGGCACTGGGTTTTGATCCTACTGCATGTACTGACTTTGTGGGAGCCTAGTCTGTTTGGATGCTCACCTTCCTAGTACTGGATGGAAGGGGGAGGACCTTGGACTTCCCACAGGGCAGGGAACCCTGACTGCTCTTTGGACTGGAGAGGGAGGGTAAAGGGGATGGGGGAGCAGGAGGGAAATGGGAGGAGGGGAGAAGGTGGAAAATTTTAATTAAATAATATAAAAAAATAGTGTATTGTTTTTCTGCACTCACGTAAAATCCTCATAGCATTTTGGAAATCAGTGTAAGCTTTTTAATGGACATCAGTGCCTGTTGAACATCTGGTTTGTGTAGTGCAGTAGGCTATTCACGTTAAGGGGAATAAGAAATGTAATATGGGATCCCATTTTTTTAGGTCAAGGCATCCCAAGCTATATGGGGAGATGACAGGTAACAAGAAATTAACATAAGCAGAAAGGTTCACAGAGAGTTTAGGGGAGAAAATGTTAGATGGGCAGATTGTAGCACCATCTTGGAGAGAAGCTGTTTGTCTCACATGCCTTGGTAACCCTTGTTGTGATTTTAGTTTCTCCTACCTGTGAAAATTTCCCCTTTTCTTTATGTTCATTCAAAGAATCATTGCTATTTCATGTTAAGAGAATAACTTGATAGTTAATGTTTTCAGCCAAAGCATGAAAGGCATTGCCTGTTCCAGGATACATAGCTTAATATTTGTGGCAGTTCTTCATCAGTGCCATACTTTTCCATAGGAATTCCTGACAAAGCTTTCCACTACAGATCCACATTGAGCATGAACTCCTGCATAAGAAGGTTATAAAACAGACTATTCTAAGTATCTACATTGTCAAATGTGTGAGTTATCAGCCACTGTGGTCATTAACCATTCAAAATTAAATCGAAAGAAACCATAAATATTAAACGATCCCAAGTATAAATATGTGCTCCTAAAGATAAGAAAATTTAATTTCTTTTTTTCACATGCAATATAGATTCAGATACTGGAACCATTATAGAGTGAGTAAAATAGACTCTGTTTTAATGACTTAATCTACTTCTTCATTGAATATGACTGCCAGAAATATTAAAGTTACTTATGTGATTCTTACCAATTTTTTTTAGTACTATCTTGGATATAGTGCCTCAAGAATCATTCTAAAAAGTTATGCCTAGGTGGGATACTAAGGTTATAACCCTGGATTCAAGCCCAGGCTTAAATGAATGGCAGGCTGACTTCTGGTTCTTCCAGCTCATGTTGTTCTCTGTTCTTTTCTTGACTTTGGCTTCCATTCTGGACAGTGTTGAAAAAGTTCAGAAACAAATGACACCACAGCCATGCTCTACATTAAATTCAGCTTCTTCAGTGCCTAGCATCGAATCTTATTACGAACACTTGCAGCGTTCCCAAGTTCTATCAGACAAAACAGTCCTACTCATTCCAATTCTTAATTTAGTTAAGAGAGGTTACAGTTGTAATTACTGTAATTTGGAGCTTTCATGAGTTGCCCTAGGCTGGAGCAAGCACCATTCAATCTGAGCTCTGCTAAGTGAAGCATCTGAACATGTGATTTATGAGGATCTGACAAAGATGTTTTGCAAGGAAATTTCCAGCACAGTGAAGCAATTCAGGGATATCTGAAAATCAATCACTTTGGATTTCTTTTGGTCTTGGTAGTTACTACCAAAGTTTTTCAAAGAACTAAACATAATATTATCTTTTCTTCTTATTTTAAAATGAAAATTGGATATTTCTAACTTAAACACATAAGTTAGCATTTAACATTTAAGTTTATTTTTTGCATTAGAATTAATAGTAATTGTTCATTGCCAAAAATAGAAAGTAACAAATAATACAGAAAATATAAGAATTGCTCTAGTCCCATCTGTTATTTTGCCATGGACATGTTTGTGAATATGACACTGATTATAAACTACACAATGTGTTAAAATCTTTTAACTATTGTCCTACCCTGGTGATGGTCGGCAACAAAATACTGTATACTTAGAAGTTATTGATATGTATATCTATGCATTTGATCATGATGATTCTTTCAGGGTTTACTCAGTAGATGAATACTAAACAAAGGGCATGACTATTTTACATCTTTTTCATATTTTTTGTAAAATTTCAGAAAAGTTACATCTTCTATGGTCTCAAGATTCATGGTAAAGCTTGAGATTCCCTGCAGTTTTAGGTAATCTAAAGTAAGGATTTGAAATATTGTTTACTTGAAGTAAAAAATAGTATTTTTGTAGCAATTCATATTTCTGTTATTAGTAGGAAAGTAAGAACTGCCTTCATGAGTATACTGCCAACTTATAGTTCTTTCTTGTAGATAGGTCCTTCCTGAGTTCTTTTTATTTGAGGCAGTATTTTTCTAAGAAAGGTTTGGCTCAAATAGCATACCCGAGAAAATTCCTTTGTTTGGGTCTCAAATCTTTGCTTTACCACAGACACCAGCTTTTGATAATTCCGCATTACTGTGACTACAATACTTGACAAACACAACTTGAAGGCTTTGTTCTGAGACATGGTTGAAGATGGTTTCAGCCCATGAAGGCAGGTTTCACGGCAGCAGTGGGGTGTGTGTATAGCTGTTCACCTCAGAGCAGTGCAAGAGTAGTGACCACACTGAGATTTTCTGTGCTCCAGTCCTAGAGACCTGCTTCTGCCAGCTCAGTTCTCATCCCCAAATGGCCACACAGACTTCCATACAGGTATTACAACTTGAGTTTGTTACAGAAAATAATTTGACACGTTTGCCCATTTGAGGAAGGAAACCCTGTTACTTCTTAACTTTTAAAAGGTGGAATGTATTTGGATTATTTCTTGACTTCTCATTTTTTAGGTCTGTTTGATTATTTTCATTAGCATAGTGCTGTGATCCAGGTAGCAGTCTCTTAATACATGTCTGTTCATTTACTAGGCTGTAAAATATGTTCTCACAAGGGAAAGTAGGCAGCACGAGACTCATTTGTAAATATCAACCCACTTAATGAGTGCCCTTTGAGGCTGTTTAGTGCTATGGTACTTGAGGGAATTTATAAGTCATAGCAGTAAAAAAATAACTCAATGCTATTGTATACATATTCTAAAATTTTAAGTGGATCTGTGATCTTGAAATTTAAGTGAGATATAGAAAAAATATGGAATACAGAATGTTATTACTAATCATTAATAATTGCTGATGTTATGTTCAAACCATGGTCTTTAATTTCTTCCACCTTTTACAATAAAGAAACTCAGCGAGAGTTGGGTGAATACAGGGGGAGCTGGGTGAATACAGGGGGAGCTGGGTGAATACAGGGGGAGCTGGGTGAATACAGGGGGAGCTGGGTGAAAACAGGGGGAGCTGGGTGAAAACAGGGGGAGCTGGTTGCTTGGATTATTTTAGTCTCTTCCAGTATTCAGAATATTTCTCCTCTGGGAAGTAATTTTTAACTTTGTTTGAAAAGATCCATTTAAAAATTCTTAGCTCTTCTTTAAAAATGAAGGAGCAATGTTTCCAAATTTCAGATCAGATCATTTTCTTCCTGTGCATTAGGTAGTAGTATCAGGAACGCATTTGCTACATCACCATGTTTGATATTGCTCAGATCTGGACGTACCTTGCTCATTTTTCTCTCACTGGTTCTCATATCACCCTTCCATAGTAATGTCCAACACCGCCATCAAGTCTCTCCACCAGCTGATATTTACTCAGGGATCACAAGGGAGTGGGGCATCACAAGCCCCCTTCTACAAGGAAACTGGAGAAGAGTTAAATGGTTCAAGCATCCACTCCAGGAGCTGTGCTCATCCACAGGAAGGATGATTGAAGAGGGAGTACAAGAAGAGCTCAAGAGTGGGTCTCATTTTTTTTAATAGCATAATTTCTTTATTGATTCTTTGGGAATTTCACATGTACCCTAAATAAGCTAGCCTCCCAGTCCCCCCATAACCTCCCTCACCTCGGCAGCACCCTCTGAAAAGAATATTTAAATAATCAAACCAAAGTAAAACAAGGAAAGTAAACAAACAAACAAAAAAAGGTAAGAACAAACCACCTTTTGCCCCACAAAAGAAAATAAACAAAATTAAAAAAAAAGAAACACCTCTTCAGTTCTTCATTTCTAACTCTCCAGTACCTCTTCATTCATCCTGGTGGCATTGGGAGTTGTGTGTCACATACTTGACCCTTTTGTACAACTTCACTAGCAAATGTTCATTGCACTGAGTCACTGGTTTGGTTCAAGGCTCTGGTTTCTGGTAAACCATCATCACTGGATCATCACCAAAACCCCTGTAGGATATTTCTCAGCTGTCCTGAGTCATGGAGATCCGCAAGTATCATTCCATAGGACTAGTCCCTTCGTGAGCCCCAGCAGGTCCTAGGTGGGGTAGATGTTAGTCGGTACAATCAAGGGCCGGCTAGGGACCTGGTTGATGGCTGAGCTGGTCTATCTGAGCTTCTGGTACTTCCCGCCTAAGGCTAACAGACAGAGACATTTCCCCTGTGGCCTCCCATGTCATCAGGGTTAGTTTTCCTTCACTAGTGGTAAGGCGTGGGCTCATTCCTCCTGAGCGCAGGGGCCAGGTCTCTGGCTCCAGTGTCCAGTGAGGGGCAGGGCCAGATTTCCCAGGGTCAGCAAAGGTGGGGCCAGCTCAGGATGGCCCTCTGATTTCATCACACCCAGTTCCTATGGCTCCCAGACATGACACAGGGCACAGACGTCAACACAAAGCCCAGCTTCCATGGACCATGGACTCAGACATGGCCCTCAGAAGCAGCTCGGGCCCAGATACCATCATTGTTCCAGGTGGAAAACACTGGTGACTCAGGTTAGGAGGGCTGTAGGCAGCATGGTTCCAGACATAACCAAGGCTACAGGTTGCAGCCTCAACTCCAGGCTTCTCTGTGACCTTCGGTGGCAACATAGACCTCAGATTTCAACACAGACCCTAACTGCTGTAGGACCACAGACCCAGACATGTCCAGTCCTGTTCTTAACATGACTCTTACTTTGTTTGCTTCTGTCATGACAAAAGGAAAATGTTCTTCCTCAACTCCCACTGGAGTACAGATTCTCAGTGGAATAACATTTAGGAAAAGGGAAGCTCTCAAACATTTCTTGGCTTTCTCGTCTTTATTTAAATACTGATACATTGTAGTAGCCATCTTGTGAAGAAGAAATATAGGTTGTGTTGTTCCCATGAAGCAGTGAATTTCTATCTATTCCCTGACATCTGTATTCTGAGAGAGAGAGAGAGAGAGAGAGAGAGAGAGAGAGAGAGAGAGAGAGAGAGAACAGGTGAGCTGATTGGATATATAATTTTTCCATCTGACTACTAAAGCATTTGCCTTCGTAAGTAATTAGTAATTACACTTTCAAGTTCTCTTATGAGGAGGTAAATAATGCATGTAGAATAGATGTGCAACATGGGAAATCCAAACACACATCCACTGGTTAAGATCACTTCGAATTCTCTCACACAGTTATTCCACACATTGCAAAGCAATAGCCCGCACTAACTTCAGCAAGCAGTTCCACTTGAACAATTCCTCGTTGCACTAATGCTTATAAGGACCCAGCTCTGTTTTTGCCTGACTCTTCTGATGAGGACAAAGTTCATATTATCCAGATCGCAACTATGTTCATCACTAGCACAGTATGAGCTAAGAGAGTATGTGGTTGATATCTGTATAGTCCGTCCCTCAGTGTGATGTATAGGTGCGTGGAGGGGATCAGCACAGTAGGTTGTAAAACTATGTGTATGCAGGGCCGAGGACACAGACCTTCATCCTCTTATTCAATAGTGTGTTAGTAATATATGGCTCCAGGATCTGAGGTCAACTATTCAAAACTATCCCAAAGAAGCCCACTGTGTGTCCAAGCTCATATTTGTGTTTGTTTTAGCATTAGGTTGTGGGTGAAATCTTGATTGGCAAAATGTACACGCAAGAAGTTTGCACTTTGTTTAGCAATCAAACTACAAAGCTTTGTGCCTTACAACCCATCAATATGGACAGGTGTCTCTAGCATTGCATCTGCAGATATCACAGAAAGTGCGGCTTTTTGTTTTCCATTCTTTTGAGAATAAGAGTGACAGAATGCCACATACTGTCAGTGTGCACTATGATGATCTTACAGACATGTTTTGTCACAAGGATCCTGTATGTATTCCAACTAAAAATGTAATAGCTGAGTACTAAACAGGACAGTGATGCAGTTGGCTCCAGACTATGGCAGAGAATCCCCCTCCCCCCCCACATCCATTTGACAAACACCTATATTGGGTTTTGAGATTTCTACAAAATCTCTTACTTCTATAAAAAAAAAATCATGTCCATTCAGTAACCAAAAAGCCGTGTGCAAGTTTCACATCACTGTCCTGTGAAAAGAGCTACAAGAGGAGTAGATGACAACATTGCAGCTGTGGCTCTCATGACAAAGTCAGAAGTTGATATTCATGTGTTAACATCTTTAGCCTAGACAGCTTCCTGGTCTCAAGTTGATGTAGGCAAGTTTTGGCCATCAGGAAAGCTGTTACAAATGCATGTTGGTCACTGGAGGGTGCTGCCGCATTCCAATCAACCTTTGTACCTGTGTTTGCTAAAGAAATTGAGGACTCAGGATAAATCAGAGTTCAGTGATGGCTTACATAGCCTGGCCTTAGCTATCCTGTTGGAACAGGTGGCTCGTGAATTCCTATGACTTTGTAAACACACTGGACACCGTAAGTGGAACTATGTATAGCAACCCTATGTCTAGGTGAGGATGGATACACTAATACGTGTTCAAAGAAGGTAAACTGTTTACTAATTAGTCATGGTCAAATGCAACTTGAACTTCAATTCTATTATTTAGTAAAGTGATAACTGTACTATGTGTGCAAGTTAAGGTAGAAAGTACCACCTGCATTATAAGATTCCAACCTGACATTTGTTTTCGTATACTCACAGTCTAGTATAATTGCATTTAACTTTGGCATAAAAATAGAAAAAAAAAAGAAATCATGGGCTCCAGAGTAGAAAAATTAAATAAGAAATGGTTTTTATTTAAGAAATTACATGGTATTCACCCATAAATGCCCACAAATTTTCTCCTATTAAACATGTGGAAGGCAAACAGAAACTGAATTAAAGTAGAACTATGTTTGGTAGACATTGTTGGCTGTATGATGGAAAACCTCAGTTAAGTTTTCTGGGCAAGCTTCCCTTTCTCTATAACATAGATATAAAGGTGACAGTGACTGACTTAAATATACATAATACATACATATACACCCATACATATATGTAGATTATGTATATATAATTGTATTTGACATAAAGAAACCTATCATTAGGCCGGGCAGTGGTTGCGCATGCCTTTAATCCCAGCACTCGGGAGGCAGAGGTGAGTGGATCTCTGTGAGTTCGAGGCCAGCCTGGTCTACAAGAGCTAGTTCCAGGACAGGACCAAAGCTACAGGGAAACCATGTCTTGAAAAATAAAAAAGAAAGGAAGGAAGGAAGGAAGGAAGGAAGGAAGGAAGGAAGGAAAGAAAGAAACCTATCATTAGTAAACAATGGCTGCTATGTTAATGTTTAGTCCACGCCACCCTCTTATAGTTGGAAGATATGGTTTTGTCAGGTCGGAATAAAGAATATAAACATTCTTTCTGTACCAGCATTGTTTCAATAGAAGAATGGTTCTGTTTGTGGTGTCCCCTTTTTCCCATGATGCTTCCAATTACACCTTGTGCTTCATTCAAAGCTGCTGCCCCACATTTTCTTCTTATCTCTGCCAGCCTTGCTACGCTTCCTGGAGGAGGTCATATAGGTGGTTAGTTTTAGGGATGAAACTGTGTGATAGACTATTTTTAAATTAAAGAAAAAAATTAACAACAGCCCTTTAAGTTCAGTAGTTGGAATTTTGAAGGTACATTGAGTGATTGATGGGTAGATGGTATGAATTCATTGAGAATGTTTTGATTTGTAAATTAATGCCTTCTCGTGCCAGGGCCTCCCGGGAACCTTCAAGTGAAGATGGTAACCTTTATCGAAGACTCCACAAAATGATTAATTAATGTTCACCTCTAATGAGCTAATTAGGACTTTGGGAGCATTTTGTTATTTTTAATAGCTTATTTAATTTTCTGAAGGGGGCCTTCTACTCAAAAATCTCAAGAGTTATTATAATGAATTGGCCTTTGGGAATTAAAAAGTCACTTCAAAAATGACAGAGTATCTCTGTGTTGGCAAGCAATTGCTTTGACAAAGACTTCCTCTGAAGAAGCAGGCCTTAAATCCAATCTCTTGGTTGTGGGTATCATAGTAAGAAACACTGTCATATCTCACTATTGTACCTGTGGTTCTTTCCTGATCCAGCACAGGTGTTTTCAGAGGTCAGCCAGGACAGAGAATGGCTTTTTCCCTCAAGTCTTTGCCTTGCAGCTGATTCTTCTCTGGAAAGAAAGGCATCTTTGGGAGGGCAGCCAAAGGTGCCTTGTAGAAAAAGATCGGGAGGCAGACTCATTCAATGAGATAGAACAGAGCTGTTTGGCTCCAGAGACCTTTGCTTGTTTCCTTAATAGAAAACATCGCAGAAAATGGAAGTGGTGATAATATTAACAGAACAATGATCAGGTTCAAAGGATGAGCATAGATGGAAGAGAGCTCAGAAATAGGTGCAACATCTTTACGATCCTCCTGTCCCAGTGATGTGGCTGCAGGTGTGGTGGGTGGCCTCTCACATGTGGGAGAGTGGTTAATTACATGATGGGCTACACTTACAGGGGACAGGGAATACAAGTGAAAGGAGAATATTTTGGAAGATGAGGCCAAGATCCAAAGGTTACCTTGCTCCTTACAAAATTTCTATAAAATAAAAATATTGCTGTCTGCTCCACTGGAAAACACGACCAAAAAATCAACTTTTCTTTTTGGAATTAAAAAAAAAACTTCATTAAAAGAACAAATAATATGCATTTTGTTATATACTTAAAGTGAAGCAGTAATATTAATTTCAGGGAATACAAGTGCTATTCAAATAAATTTTAAATGCCATGGAATATATTAATATTAAATCTTTCATCTGACTTACAAAAGATAAAAGACATAGGGCAGAATATTGAATCAGAGTACACCCTGTGGGATAGCTTGCTGAGTTATATGAATGAGGAACCAGAAGACGATATAAATAGACAAGAGAAAAGGAAGACAAGTTTGCAAATTTAGGCTCTTTAAGAACCAAGAAGGTTTAGAACATCCCCCTGGGATTGTGAGGTCAGCATACATGAATGACATGTTCCTGGTAGCATTTAATTCGGAAAGTAACGATTAAAAGAGATTGTATTTTAAGTAAAAGTATAATATTTTTTTGAAATTTGGAAACTCTCATCAAACCTGAGCAAAAGGAAAGTTAATATGTAGATACTCTATTGTTGTTTTTAAGGAATTTGAAACATGGGTGTCTCCCTGTTTGGAAAACCAGTTGTGTTTTTCTAGACACATATACTATCTAAGAAATATTCCAAGTGTCTATTATGGAAAACCTGTTCCATTTTTACATGAAGCTTTTTATTAGTGCTTTTTTAATGCAATATTATTTTATGCAAAGTTGTTCCAACTGGGTGCACACATCTATTAATGCTAAGTCGTGTTGGATAATGAAGCACTGTTATTCCCACAGACCTGTGTTAGGTGGACCAGGGATTTTAATTAACTATCTGAATGGGTGTCTCAGAACACACTCTCTAGAAAGCTTCTGTCAGGCTAATATTTTACAAGTTAGCTTTGCCTTTTTCAACCTTTAATTATAATATCCTAACTCTTTATTCTTAGTTGCTGCTAATAATTTCAAGGTGGTATGGATAGAAATTACTTGATTATCCAAATGACTGCACATATCAAATGAAATAGAAAACAATTTTACTGTCCGTACATGTTTTATAAGTCAGCATTGCTAATATGCTATGGTGTTAAAATTATATTTATTTATTTTTTCATTAAAATGGCCTGATGTCCTTTGGTTATAAGTATCAATTAGCTAATGTATATAACCAATTTTATGTCTTTAAGAATTCTTCTGCTGGGTAATTTTGTGGTGTGTGTGTTGTGTGTGTGTTTGTGTGTGTGTATTGCAGGGTACATGTAGAAGATGGAGAATAAATTACAATAGTTACCTCTTAAGGGTTTTTGGAATGAAACTCATATCATAAAGTCTGGCTGCAAATACCTTTATCTTTCTGGCCCCAATCTCAGTTCTTAAACATAGCAGTGATTGTTCGCCAATACCAAATGAACAGATTTCTCACTGCCAAGTCATCTGCTTTTTCTCTCTGTTTATCTGTGGTCTTTATTAACACTCACAGTGTCCTGCTTGACTGTCTGGGGTTCATGTAAGCTTATCACCTTGCCTCCTGAATTCCCCCAGTTGTAAAATGGTTCTCCCTGTGGATGAAACATTTTTAAAAATGTGATTTGTCCTCCAATGATCAAGAACATAAAATGCAGTGGTAGTTACCTGCTATCAGTATCCCTGCTGCTACCTTTTCAAGATCTGTGCTATTGAAGTCACTGCTTTTAGTTATGGAAAGCAGATAGCAGTCATTACAGCAATGATATGTAATTACTTCAATATTGACCCTGGTCTTGGGAGTACATGATTGAAGCTTTCTCATTTGTGTTCCCTTTCAATTGTTTTATATTTCCAAATACTTATTTACGGAAGGCAATTATAGTATTATACTGCTAGAACTGCAAATATATATTTAATTATACAAAGGAAGTTACTATTGTGCCTAAGAAAAGTTAGATTTTATTTTAAGAATACTATAGTGAAGAGTGCCTGCTCCAAATACCACAGACTATGAAAGGAAATGCTTATAAGTTACTCACTTTTAAGTTGTTGTTCTGTGAGGTCCCAAAGGACTCACACCCAACATTACCAGTTACTTCCATGTTCAGTAAAGGTCCCAAAGTACCCACACCCAACATTACCAGTTACTTCCATTTCTTTTGTTTACCCTCTAGAACTTGATGGTAAAGATTCTGTTGCTGAAGATATCACATACCTGATTCACAGTGTGTGAAGAAATCAAGCTGCTACCAACCTTAGTGCTTCACTGCTATTGGCTAAATTTCACAGTGCTAGAAAGGTTTGTATATGCTAAGAAGGGAGAACAGTTACAGACAGTCCTACTCACTTGTGAATCATGTATGCTATAACAGTGACCTACCTGCTAAGACATGCCACTGGTGTAGTAGTAGCAGGAATGTTGCAAGGGCAGTGAACCATTTTTGACTGGAAGTAATGCCCATTCTGCTAGATCAAACCTATGTCTTCTGTAGGTTCAAAGCCAGTGACTGGATATGTAGCAGTTTTTAGGGTGGAACCTAGTACTATTATTATAATCAATGACTATTGTAGCCCCCTAAGTTCTTACCTTTATACCCACAAGTGAGTTTATCTCTTCACCATTACCAGGAAAGCTTCTCTTTTTTTTTTTTCTGTAGGGCATGACAATTAATACAAAGGCTTACAACCAGCCTATGTTCAGAGAATAAGACACTAGGGAATGTTTGGTTCCAAATGTGACATTGATATTGCCTAAATCCCCAAAGCCCCTCCAAGGATGAAGGATCATGGGGGAAGATGAGGCAGAAAGATTTTTAGAACCAGAGGGAGAGGCTGTATGCAATCAAACAGTCGTTACTGACTATGGCAGCATGGTTGTACACTGGGACTCATACTAATTGGGGTTGCTACACAAAATCAGCCAAGTCCAAATCCTAACATAGATGAGGAGAGATTCCTAAAATCCTAATCTTAGCTGAGGAGCTCTTAGAAATTGATGCTGTTAGAATAGATAAAGTCAGTTTTTTTTTTTCAGGGATGTGGTACCCAAAAGACTACTCATACTGCCCCACTCTTACACTCGAGAGCATCGCTAAGTGCATTTGGTGGATATTTAAAAAACACACAGAGATAGATAGATAGATAGATAGATAGATAGATAGATAGATAGATAGATGAATGATAGATGGATGGACGACAGACAGATAGAAAGAAATAGGTACAGAAAGACTGACAGACAGACAGACAAAGACCCGGAGAGAGAGAGAGAGAGAGAGAGAGAGAGAGAGAGAGAGAGAGAGAGAGAGAGAGAGAGAGAGAGAGAGAGAGAGAGAACAGTTGAAACTGAAAGTGAAACGTTAGGGGAGAAGTAGAAAGAGATGGACTTGATTAAACTAGATCATAGGCACATATAAATAGTAAATAAAATGTTTATAAAAACTACTGTTGAAAACTTTGGTACTAACAGAAAAGATGGGCTAAAATATTTTAAGTACTAATGGAGATTTTCCTCATCAGCCCCTTCCTATTTCCTTTTCACAGCGCTGGTGCCATTAGGGATGTTTTCCACTGCAGTGCTATTTTTTTTTCCAGGAGTGATGAAAAGAGCAGCTAGGTTTTCACTCTTCCCAAGAGTAGAAAGTTCCCATTACCGATACTCAGAATCTTCAATATTTGAAGGCTATATTCCCGGCAGATCAGAATAATGGCAATCTAAGCAGAATTGAAACGTGTTGAAATCATGCTTGACACAGGCAATTCTTTAGTTCTAGAAGGATTGGATCATTATGGTTCTCATTTCAAGTAAGAAAAATAGGAGTTATTTAATATATTTTAGGGATGATAACAGCACATTGTGCCTTAATTTTGATGTGTCTGTCATTGACAGTAAGAAGACACACTGGCTGGCAGTGGTGAATAAAATTTCAAATATATTAACAGGATCATCTTTTATTCTCCGAGACCTACATCCCTGCAGTTTACGGGACTTGTGATTATGCTTACAGATGCTCTGTGTCCTTTCATTACCCTCCTTCTGGTATCTATGCTAAATAATCAGTTTGAAGCAGACACATTCTTGGCTGACATGCAGCCATATACATATAAAGAATTCAATTTCGATCATTAAGGAGGAACCAGGAACACAGAGAAAATTCAAAGGAGGGGTTTAAAGGCAAAGCATGCATAACTACAGATCAGAAATATCCGCAAAAATGTGCAAAAGGAGGCAAAGTTAGCCCATGTTTATCTTAAAGGGAGATGATGGAAACACCACCAGATAAAGCACTGCATGTCTGTAAGAAGACAGTATTTGATATTAATAACAGTCATTAATTTAGACTTACAGATGCTAAAATAACTGAAGAAGTACAGAATTGTAAAATAGCAATATAAAAGTCAGGTAAACTGGAAAGACGTACACTACACTGTGCAGTTTTTCCTTCAAAGAGAGTTTGCCCCAGAGAACTTTGTTCCTTGTTTTCATGGCTATTGGGAATGTGCCAGGAAGATGCATCAGATGTAAGCCTTCCTAATGCCTACTCCCTGAGTTCCTGAGCAAGGAACTCAGGACCGCGAGGGGGGCACCCACACACTGAGACAATGGGGATGTCCTATCGGGAACTCACCAAGGCCAGCTGGCCTGGGTCTGAAAAAGCCTGGGTTAAAACTGGACTCGCTGAACATAGCGGACAATGAGGACTACTGAGACCCCAAGAACAATGGCAATGGGTTTTTGATCCTACCGCACCTATTGGTTTTGTGGGAGCCTAGGCAGTTTGGATGCTCACCTTACTAAACCTGGATGGAGGTGGGTGGTCCTTGGACTTCCCACAGGGAAGGGAACCCTGATTGCTCTTTGGGCTGACGAGGGAGGGGGACTTGATTAGGGGAGGGGGAGGGAAAGGGGAGGCGGCGGTGGGGAAGAGACAGAAATCTTTAATTAATTAATTAATAAAGAAATAAATAAATTAAAAAGATGAAAATTTCTCAGATGAAAATTTATACCTAATAATTTCCTTGTTTTTATTTTCATCGTATTTACTTCTTCTAAGTATCTTTGTGTATGCATTATGAAATTTAAAAAAAAAGAAAGAAAAAATGTTCTCACCGCTTATTTTTAGCTTTGTTGCTATGCCAAACTGTAGGCTAGGCGTCTCAGTAAAATCAATTCAGGGTTTGAATTTTCACTTTCATTAATACTGTTACATTGCCAGTCTTTCTGAAAATATTTCAGCATTCTGAGCCTATCTATTTACATAAGTCTTATGAGTTATGAGAAATACACTGTTCATCTAATTAAGAGCTAAATAAAATTAATCATTGTGGTATATTCTGCTCATAGAAGTAAGAATTCCATGAGTTAGAAGGCAATGTGGACTGCATTTTGAGTTTAAAGCCAACCAATATTTTGAGACCCTATCCCCCAATACAGTCAGTACTGTTACTACCACTGCCATAACAGTGGTAAGCAAAACTGTGCATGAAGATTGGAGGCAAAAAATGTCATTTTTTCCCTTGGTTCATGTGTACATTGAAGGGTGGGTGGAATTATGTTTTTAGGACTCTGCTGATGCTTACATTTTCTAAAATTTACTTGAAGAATAAATTGATTGAAAATTATGCTTTTACAAACCACATGCCAAAGGAAAAAGACTTCCCAAACATAGATGGCAAACCCTGAGTCTTTCAACATAGAAGTTGGGGTTTTCCAATATTTGTCATTAAGGCTATTATATGTGTACTGTTGCTGTTCATGCATGTACATGTAGTACGGTGATGTGTGCCAGCATGGGCCTGCTGTTGTTTCCATCCTGGAGGAAACTATTTCTCTTTTGGTTCTCAGCACTAGATCCACGGGAGGAAATGGAGGTTAGAGGAATTTGCAACCTCCCACTATAAAGACTTTTAAGAAATAAAAAGAGGGAACATAGCAATGGAAGGCAAGAACTACTTAGATTAGATTAGGTCACTGCTGTGCCTCTTTTGACAAACACTGACATCATTCCAAGGATGCGATTACAAAAGGGGGAAGCCTTAAACATGGGCACCTTTGCCAAGGACAAAGTAAAGAGATCTTGACGTTCATAATTACACCCTCACCTAGTATTACTTACACCTACAGCCCACACAGGTGTCCCCATTTTTAGCTGTAAGGGTCTGAGCTTGCATGTAAAGCTAAACCTTCATTTGTCACATGTCTACATGCTATTATATATGGCAGTGAAATCAAGACATAGCTTTTGTACCTGGGGAAGAATACCCACAGTATTTCCTAACAAACAGGGCCAACTTCACAGCATATAAGATTTACCCTTCGGATTCAGCACCGTGCTTTAAAGAGCCACTTGTACACAGAAGTAGAACTTCTTTCACTAAAGATACTTTTACCTCTGTGTCCACTCACCAGCCCCTCTCCAATGATTTCACCTGTATAGCTAAACCCAATCCTCCTCTTTTTCCTTTTAAAGATTTGTAGACTTTTTAACTTATGTCACATAGAAGACCACAAACATTATAGTAACTTGAATTTCAGGGTCACCATTTAACCCAGCAGATCTCAGGAGAGTGCTCACTGTAACATGTCCAAACCTAGTTTGCTGTCAAGAGGATCTGATTATAACAAGCTGTTTACAAATCAGTTCAAGATGAGTTGTATTATATGAACACAGCTTCTATTTTGGTTACATTGCTGACTTCACTTGCTCTGAACTCCAAAAAGATATAGGCACCGCCCCCCCTATACACACACAATAGAAGACATAGCCCTTATTTTGAGCAGAATTTCATTTTAGTCCCACATGCATGAACGTCCCCCCTTGAGATCACCATCAGGAGAGACTCTTTCTCCTGTGTAGAAACCTCTTGGTGGAATCAGCCTGCCTGGCAGGCCCTTGCTCTACTCCACAGAACTTGGACGGGGTCCAGTACTGCCAGACAGCCCCTTGGCACACAGGCTGGCCAAACAGTCATGGCACAGGGATCCTCTGTACTTTCACTGGGCATCAAGCCCAGCAAAATCAGGGTAGAGTAGGGAACTTTACAGATCGATTTTGGTCTCCTTGGCACCACGGCCCCAGGCAAACTACAGTTCCAGGCTTCTCTATTCTTTCTGGTGAAAATCAGGACTCATTTTACCAAAAAAAAAAAAAAAAAAAAAAACCTATAGAGAGCTTATTCTCTGCCTAACTAACCTGAGTCAGGAAAACACTTCAACACCGCCCTCTCTGCCTCTCTCTCTTGACGTTATCTAGTTCCTAAGGGGCTTCCTTCAGACTTTTCTAATAAGCTTATGAGGTAACAGACCTATCAGAACTGGCACGATTGTTTCTGGAGACCTGCAGCACTGGATGGCAGTAAGTTACATCATCATTATGGTTCTGTTCTGAGTTCTCACAGGACACTGAATTTTGGTTCCCCTTTCCTTTAGTTGGAAAATCAACATACCTGCTTCACGCATACTTCAGGAAAAGGCAAGATAATTAATTTTAAAATCTAAAAACCTCAAAAGTTGACTTTGATGTTAGCTAACACCTGGTTCAACTGAAAGTAATGATTTTGTTGTAAAGTGGCGTGACTATAAACTAAATTTCTATAAAAATAAAAGCTGCTCAATATATTCAGAGCTCTGTACTTTCTGTATTCTAGCTGTCTCCTAGAATACACATGGAACTGGCTCCTGGATATCGCACTACCTCCAGATTAAAAAAAAAATCAGCATGAGGACTAATCTTGGCTGTCTAGTATACATATATCTTGGAGAAGAAAACTCAGTTGAGGAATTTTGTCTATCAGTCTGACCACTCAGCTTGTATGTTGGGCATTTAACAATTCTTAAGTGATGCAGAAAGGTTCTCTTTACTATAGGTGGTATTATCATCACGGGGAAGATGGGAATGGGTTGTACAAGAAAACTAGCTGAGCAGAAGCTAGAGAGAGGGAGTACGCTGATGAGCAGCGTGTTTTCCAGGTTCCTGCTTCTGTTCTTCCCTTCAGACTCCATCTGAAGTTCCCTCACCATTAAACAATTACCTAGGGGTGTAAGAAATATCAGCTTCACATATCTTAGTTAAAAGAGCCACCTTAGTGTTGGCAAGAGACTTGAACCTTGAGTGGCTCCCAGGAGCCCAAGGCGATGTCCCCAGTTAGTCCCTTGGGAAACTGAGGATAGGGAACCTGAACTGACCCTATCCTATAGCATTACTGACGAATATCTTTCATATCACCATAGAACCTTCATCTGGTGATGGATGGAGATAGAGACAGAGACCCACACTGGAGCACTGGACTGAGCTCCCAAGGTCCCAATGAGAAGCAGATGGAGGGAGAACACGAGCAAGGATGTCAGGACCACGGGGGGTGCACCCACCCACTGAGA
>NW_026067919.1:5903209-5933359 GCF_014885135.2 Alexandromys fortis
TCATGTTCTGGCTTGGTGGGAGCCTAGCCAGTTTGGACGTTCACCTTCCTAGACATGGACGTAGGGGGGAGGACCTTGGACTTTCCACAGGGCAGGGAACCATGACTGCTCTTTGGATAGGAGAGGGGGGGGTGAGAGGAGTGGGGGGAGGGGGAGAAGAGAGGGGGGAGGGGGAGAAGATTGGGGGGAGGGGGAGGGAAATGAAAGGCTGGGAGGAGGCGGAAACTTTTTTTTCTTATTCTCAATAAAAAAAAAAAAGAAAAAAAAAAGGAAATATCAGCTTCTTCCTCCCAAAGTTGCCGTTGGTCATGGTATTTAACACAGTAAAGGAGAACAAACAAGAGTAACCATGTGCTCAAGTCTCTCTTATAAAATGGTGTGTAGAATCTGCATATATTCTTTGTACATTTCCTCATCTGTTTTGAATCTTTTTTAGAGTCCTTATAATACCAAGTTGAATGTAAGTGTTTTCTAAATAGATGTTATGCTGTATTATTTAGGGAATAAAAACAACAAAATAGCTTGTACTTGTTCAACACAGATGCAATTTTTCAGGAATGTTCTTAGAGCACAGTTGGCTGAATCTACAGATGTAGAGCTCACAGGTATAGATAGTAGGTTGTACTTTTATCTGTGAAAATTCTTTGGAAATGTTCAAGCTGAATTCTATTTATAGTTGTTTTTTTGAATTCATTACTTTTTTCTGACATTTTTACAGTGTCTACCAGTAAGTTCACATAATGCTAGTAACCGTAGTGCTACTTTCTTAGCCCTAGCCAAACTCATGGATCGATGTTAACCCTGAAGGTTGTGTTGTCTCATCTCCTCTTACAGAACTGTAAGTTTGACAGTATGGTTTCTGGAGAAGTTGTGTAATTTTGAAATATCCCTGTGTATGAACAAATGTATGAAGTTTCTGTCCCAGGTCTCCTGCTTCCTGGAACCAATGACATTTATCTGTTTTTTTCCTAAGCAACCATGCAAACCTCCATGTGTTAGATATACAGAGGGTCTTTATGACACTCTTCTGACTTTCACCACCACTCCATATGCTATGTAAAGGGAACATTCTTGTCAAAAGTCCAGCTGTGGCTGAGCACTGACTCATCTGCCTCAGCCCTCATCTGCTTCTGAACCCTCACTGCGTATTTGCTTGGCTCTCCTTCTTCATTCGGTTGGTTTCTCACAATGGGTTCTTTTCTCCCACCCATCAGCCTTGTTCCTTTCCCACCCACACCCTCTTCAGCTCTTCCTTCAGGGTCATCTAGCCTAGTGAAAATGATAAAGGCTATAGCTTTCATGATGAAGTAGTGTCACACTTATATCCCACTGAGCTGAGAGGAACATGCTAAGCTACCGGTGGCTGGTTTTATGTTCACTTGAGAAGAGCTGGAGTCATCTGAGAGCAAGGAGTCTCAACTGAGAAGATGGCTCCATAGGAGACAGCTGTTGGGAAGCCTGTAAACCATTATCTTAATTAGTGATTGATGTGGGAGGGAGAGCCCATTGTGGGGTGGTGCCACAACTGGGCTGCTGACGAAGTGCTATAAGAAAGCAGGCTCAAAAAGTCACAGACAACAAACAGTAGAGTCCACAGCCTCTTCCATGTTGGTTTCTACCCCGACTCGCTTCTATGACAAACAGTGATGTGGAAATGTAAGCAAAATTAACATTTCCCTCCCAGTCCCAGTTTGCTTTTGGTCTTTTGATCTTGGTGTTTATCTTAGCAAAAGAAGAAACCCTGACGAAGACACAGGTCTATGGAAATGCTGCACATATTTTTCTTTAAAATATGAATTTCTAATACTATTTTCACACAATACAATTTCCCTAGGCTCAAAATTCACACAGGATACTACGCTATACAGCTTAAGGCTTTTGGGGGAAATTCCCACAAGTTGTGTTTTATAACCAAACTCCAGCTTACGGCTGCTGATTTGTGAGTAATAATTAGCGCTGCCAATACCCCAGCAGCAGCGGAGAATCATGATGTGAAAGAATCCAGCTTCCACTAGAAAATAATGACTGACTTGGCTGAGCAACATTCTTTACAAAGATTAGCTAGTAATAATTTCTAGTAATTGGAGTGCCTATTAGCAACAAAATCTGATTCCAGTATCAGGAATTATTTATTCACTTATCAAATGGATGCCAAATAATTGTGGGTGGAATTTACAGTCCCACATCAGGGATCATGTAAAATATTTTGGAAGTGACAACAGGTTTTAGCTCCAGCTCTGGAGACTGTGGCATATTTTTTAACTTCAGCAGCAAGCTAGGGTGGTGGTTATTGAAAGCAATCATTAATTTCTGAGGCATAATAATTTTCTTTCTTTTGGGGGGCATTGAGACAGGAGTTATCTGTATGACAGTCCTGGCTGTCCTAAACTTGCTTTGTAGACCAGGCTGGCCTCAAACTCAGTGAGATGTGCTTGCCTCTGCCTCCCATGTGCCACGAGTGCATCTTTCTGCCAAAATAATGTGCCACAAGTAATTAGCCAGAGTATTTGCAAATGACCTCGCTCCTGCCTCCTCTGACTATTATAAAAATCTGGGGGTTTGTAGCTACAAATTTTTACCATTCTGCTGGGTCCCCTGGAACAATTTTTCTCCACCTACTGGATCCCACTCACTAGCTCCTGCAGCCACTTATGAAATGACCTTTCTGAGACTTAATATTGAGTACATGTTTTTTTTTTTGACCTATTAACTCAGGTTTCTTATAACTAACCTATACATCTTAAATTAACCCATTTGTATTATTTTGTATTTTGCCACGTGACTCATGATTTGTTACTGTTTACTTCTTTACATGGAATCTGTCTGACTCTGCCTTCTTTTCTTCTCTATATCTTCTTGGATTTCCTGCCCTGTCATGGGCCAAAGCAGCTTCTTTATTAACCAGTGGTTCACAGCATACAGAGGGGAATCCCACATCAGGGGGTTATAATGTTTCTATTATGATAGAGTCCTTCTTACCTTTGGACATATTACTAACTATATATACTACTTTAATTTTGAATCTAGCTTTGTGCAAGTGTGGTATAAATGTGGATGTACTATATGTGTGTGTTTATGCAAGTGTACTTCTCTACCAGGGGTGTAGTTAGCAAAGGAAGACACTTGGGTATCTTCTTTTATCATTCTCTACCTTATTTTCTGAGATAGTACTTTTCATTGTCTAGGTCAGTGCTTCTCACTCTTCATAATGCTGCGACTCTTTAATTCAATTCCTCATGTTGTGGTGACCCCCACCATAAAATTATTCCCATTTCTACTTAATAACTGTAATTTTGCTACTGCTATGAATCATAATGTAAATATCCATGTTTTCTGATGCTCTTAGGTGATCCCTGTAAAGGGGTCATTTGAACCCCCAGAGGGGTTGTGACCCACAGGTTGAGAACCACTGGCTTATATGGTTAGTGAACTAGAAATCTGCCTGTCTCTATCCCCCAGTGCATATACAGACACACCCAGATTTTTTATGGTTCCGGGGAACCTTAACTTTGGTTCTAGCACTTGCATCATGAATACAGTTCTCCATCTCATCAGTCGATGTGTTTTAATGTATTGATCGAATCCTAACCACAAGAAGGAGACCAAACTTGTGGCTTTATGAATTGTCCATAGCTGTGAATCAGCCTCAACTTCACTCTTTTAATAGCTAATAATCCATCAGTTCTAGGTCTCTTTGTGAGCTAAGTTCTTCAGCACACACACACACACACACACACACACACACACACACACACAGAGCATTTTATAAAAGGGAAATAGGTGATATTATATCTATGTCTTATTGCAGCTGATTTTTATTCACCTTTTTCTATAAATCTGCCTCAACTCATGGATCTGGCGCTGAACCTAATTGTTTGCATACTGTGCCAAATCACCTCTGGGAGTTATTTGTGAAGATGTTCTCTCATCTGTGATCCACAGCTGCTCTAAAACATGTTCTTGTTCTCACAAACAGAGGGTATTTTTTTTACTTTAGTCTGAAGCCACATTCCTCAAAATGCCTGTAGGTGGCTAACATATCAAAAGATGACCCTATATAGACAACAGGGCATATGACAAAGATATGCATCCCTTGTCTCCATCCTTACATGTCTCTGCCTCCCCTTTCTTGTCATTTGAATGCAAGAGTAGACTGTCCTTGACATAGGAATTTATTAAATGCATTATGTTGTAAGCTTCCTAACACTGAAATTAGAATTGAGGATTATGTCTTTCAAGTTTCTTATTTTATGGACAAGAAAACAGATCAGGGATGAATTGGCTTGATCAAGTTACATGTATCAGGAATAATGTCTGAAATAAGAAACGTTAAGGTTTCTTTTTAGGTTTATTTTCATGTTATGTGTATGGATCTTTGCCTACATGTATATATGTGCACCACATATGCCTAGTGACCTCAGAGGTCGGTGGAATGTGTCCAATACCCTGGAAGTACAGTTACAAACAGTTGTGAGGCAACACATGAATACTTGCAGGTCCTCTGCAAGAGCAACGTGTGTTGTATTGTGTATATATTGCCTACCCAAAGTAATGTCAATGACAAACTGAGGGACTGTGCTGATTTTGAATATAAGGACAAAAGTACAATGATGATGGATAAATTATTTTAAAACATAAATGTATTGATTTTAATGAGAATTAATTTGAACATGATATTATCTGTCATTGCTTTCATCTAGTAAGAATGACAGGAATAAAGTTCTAGAGGTACAAATAGAATTATACTTATTGTTTACCTTCAGTCTTCACAGATGTCCATGAAATTCCGTAGACTTTCATATTATCGGTTCAGTAGATTTGAATGAAATTTTGAAAATACACAAGTAAAATTAAAATTTTAAGTTGTTACACTCTGCAGATAGTTGGTCAAGCACTTATCTCATATATAAGAAGCTTTGTATGTGTTCACCAGCACCGCAAACAGACAACACAAAACCCACAGGATTATTTTTACATTATATCAGTGTAACCCAGACTAGAAAAATTAAAATAGTAAATATTTGAAGTTTCCATTATCCCCACTATTTACTATTACTCTTCATAAATTTAGTGATCTCATGTATGAGACAAAGTGTGCTTGCAAACATAGACTACACTTGGATATGTTAGTGGGAACTTTTCCTTGAAGGATTTCTTTATTTTGGTTTGGAATTCATTAGCATCAATAGTGTGTGGGAAGCGTAATCTCTCATTTTCAAATGATACATGTGCACAACTATTTTGATAACCCATTTAAAGAATATGGGTAAAATAGTTCTCATGTTGTTTTGTAATTTGGTTTTTAATTGTTGTTAATATCAAGGAATATTGAATTCTAAGTCAAAATTTTTTTAATTAAATTATAGGTGAAATATTATTAGTAAGAATTGCATAATAGAATGCAAGTGGACATGTAAAGATAATATTTGCAAAACGCTTTATTAAGAGTACTTTTCCCTTTAGAGACAAGAAATTTTGCTATTCCTTTTATTCTATGATATAGTTGTTAAATATGTAGACAGTTTGTTGCTTGCTTGTTTAAATTGTATGAGATTCTGTGGCACTGTCAATGGTCTCAGGAAAATAAATGATGTCATTAAAATAACATTAGGACTTTGAGCTTTTCAAACCCAGAATTATTAACTTTAAGTGAAGACAGAAGCATGGCAGAGAATGTTAATGACTCTTTTAATGCTTAATTCACATGTTGAGTTCTTCTGCAAAAATTTACACTCTATTGATTGTACCTGAGGGAGTAGAAATAAAATTAGCAAGACCTGGCTTCTAAAATGGGGTAGGGGTCCTTAAATATCCCTATTTCTTCTCTCATTCAAATTAGTCCAGTCAGAGAGAAATTTTGAAGGAAATAAAAGATGCTCCTTCTTTGTCTTTGAGTACTACAGATTCATAAAATATACTTTAGTGTTAATATCTTTATACTCTGTGTTATCACTTTAAGTTAAAAGAGTAAATTTTGTAGTATTATCTCATAATCACCATTCTTCCACACGTGATTAACTTTTTTGTTGAATTCCTCATAAAATATAGCATATCTTTATGTAATTTTTGCACACTTTCGAATAGCATCCAGTCACTCCAAATTTAAATCCAGGGAGTTATAGTCTTGTTTATTTTATTGAATATTTTGGATATCAGATTCTTGTACTATAATAGTATGTTTAATAATAAGGTAAAGCTACAGGTGTTGACAACAACTGACATGCCTTTCCCTGAAATTTTTTTTATATATATATATATAGCACAGCATTACCTTTGCACAATGTGTGAAAAGATTTTCAGCTTAGGAAGTATTTTTCTTTTGTTTTTTTTTTTTTTTTCCCAAGTCAAGTTCAATTTGTGACTTCTATTTTAAGCTTCTTCTTTAATTATTTAGCTTTTGTTTTTGCTATTGTTGTGTGTCTTCAGAATCATCAATTATAAGAGACCCCCTTTATCATTATGCCTAATGTTCTTGTTGTTGTTGTTGGCTCAGGTAATTTGATATTCTCTGTGTCACACTTGGCATTTTACCAGGAAATGTCCACTATGTTTCCAATGGGTCTCTTTATTTCTGTTGTTGCTATTATGATTTACAGAACTCGCTCTGTTTGTGTCATGAGTGTATGGCATGTGTGAGTGTGTTTATGCCTGTCTGTCTGTGGATGTATGTATATTCATGCGTATATGTTTGTGTGAAAGGGTGGACTTTGTGCCACACTGTTGAATTCCCATGGGAAGCCTTACCTTCTCTGAGGAGTGGATGGGGGTGGAGTGAGTGTAATGTTGAGGGAGTAGGGGGAGGGGAAGAAGAGGGAACTGGAATTGATATGTAAAATGAGGAAAAGAAAAGTGTGTGTGTTTAAAAAAACCATGTTTCTTCACACTGTATCTCAAGTTTTTTCAGAGTCTGGAATATTGGTAGCACAATGTATATTTATTTTTATTAAATAAACAATAGACTTGCCACTTTAAAAAAAAGGAAAATTTTATCTCAAAGATCATCCTTCTATCTTTAAACCATTTTTCTCAACTTCTGATATTATAGATTTTGTTTGAGATTTCCTGTACAATCAGATCCCTTCTGAACTCCATGGCTTCCTAGACAATACATCTTTGAGAAGTCGTTTATCCCTCACTCCATCCACAAGAGCACCGACTGAATTACATTTTCAGATCTGCAGCTAAATGTTAGATGGTTATGAGGAGCCATTGCCCAGTTCAAAAGTTCCAAGACTGCATTCATTAATTATGACCAGGCTGTTTCAAGATGCTTGTTTCTTTTCTTTAACTATCTAGATATCAGATGTGCTGAAATCTTAAAATTTGTAAGATTAAAAATAGAAGTATTCAGCAATCATAGCTCCTAGAAGACTACAAATTATTTTTCCTTAATTAGGCACATTATTTAATCTGGAGACATGATTATTTTTGCAACAAAATGTTTTCCCATTTTCTCTAAAATCTGCTATCATTCAACCCTCCCAGCTACACTTGTCAGTAACATAAGTCTTCATTTCCAATCCTTTCCTCAGAGATACCAGCTGTATCCATACATGCAAAGATAGCTATCACTGATATGAAAAAATGAGCAGCATTTTGGGAAACCCAGAGATGGTCAGATATTGGAGAGCTCTGGGAGGTTCTTAGATTGGATGTTCTGTGTGTACTGGTCACTCTATCATCATGCCTCATATACAATTCTTTTTTTTTTAGTTTTTATTTATTTATTAAAGATTTCTGATTCTTCCCCGCCACTGCCTCCCATTTCCTTCCCCCTCCCCCAATCCAGTCCCCCTCCTTCCTTAGCCCAAAGAGCAATCAAGTTTCCCTGCCCTGTGGGAAGTCCAAGGACCACCGACCTCCATCCAGGCCTAGTAAGGTGAGCATCCAAACTGCCTAGGCTCCCACAAAACCAGTTTGTGCAGTAGGAACAAAAACCCATTGCCATTGTTCTTGAGTTCTCAGTAGTCCTCATTGTCCACTTTCTTATTTAATATCCTGGAAATTATATATTGTGCCAACACATGATTTATTCTTAATAAAAGTTAACTTAGAGAGGGTCTCGATAAATGAATTGCTAAATAGATGGATGATGAGGAAGTCCTGAATGGATGGCTGTTTATGAGTCAATGGTATGGGATTTGTGTTTCTGGTACACACAATAAGAGCAGGAGGACAGGAAGTCATATTACATGATTTTAATTTGTCTTGGCACACAAGCTCTTCTTACAAGATAGACCGATCTTGAAAATTTTTCTCTCTGCCTTCATAAACAATAGTAACAGACTACCACACTGCCAACAAGATACCATGTTAAACACGGTCTGAGACACACTCGTGTTGCCTTCCCCATTCTCTCACTGCTCCTCTCTTCCCAGGGTTCCTAGTGTGTTTCCTTTCCAACCACGATGCCTCCTCTTTAACAATCCTGTCTCTGCTCTCATTCAGATTTCCCCCGCACATTTCCTCAGCCAGTGAAACATGCATTTGCTGCTATTATTATTCAACTCTGTCAAATGGGAGGCATGGTTCTTTAACTCTGCCACCGTAGTTTTCGGAAATAGTAGGGAAGTTTAGGCTACGATCAATTTGAGACCTATTAATGGCAGGAAAACGAGGAAAGCAGTCAATCCGGAGCTCCCCAGACTTATATGTATGTTCCCCTCCACCCTCAGCCATTTTAACACAGATGTAACTTTTATTACCAGAAACTATACATAGTAATTGATCTTTAGCTTCCTATTTCAGAAACTACAGATCAAAGGATATTAATTTTTAAGAGGCCACTTGGTCAGATGGTGCATTCTTCCCTTTTGGTGGTTCAAAGAGCCATGGGGTGGAACTTCTATCCTCTGAGGCAAGTCACTCCCCATAACAGGCTTTTAAGGACGTTATCCCCAAATAACCAAGTTCTCTGTTGTCTTCAAGTGCTCAGTGATGTTGGAAAGCATTTTCTTTTCCTTGGTAGTGCTGAGAAAGGATCTCATCACAGTCCAGAATCATCCCAGATGCTCAGCTTATGTTTGCAAAGCTGTCTCTTGACAATTTCTGGTCCTGGGTCTTATTCCCGAGCCAGTGTTGATAAACATGGACACAGTATTTGCTTTCACATGAAAGTTTAGTTTGCAGATTGACACTGCCAAGTTTATCTTTTAATTGTTTTTTCCTCTTTCTAATATTTAATTTTAATTTTTATGCTTTGAATCTTACTAGCTTACGTAGCAGGTTAACCCCCTGAGGTTTTCACGTTTCTTTGTGTTTGATTCTTTTCCTCGCTCTTCTTTCAGTTCCCTTTTCTTTTTTTCTGCAGTACCTGCTTACACTTAGTATTCCGTCTTCCCACTTTTCTCTACTGTCTTCCATACCTCACTTCCTTAACCTCACTTCTCTTTTCATGGACTCTCCGCAGTTTCCTGTCGTACTCATATTTTCTCCCCTCTAGACAGCCATATTTACCAGGTAGAGCCCTAAATCAGATCTGTCCATAGTTGTGTGTTTCTGACTTTACTTAAAATAATATTTTTGAGTCCCACACATTTTTTGCAAATTTCTCCTTTTTTGCTTTTTTCTTGTAATTTTATTATATTGATCTGTTCTCTATAGTGTAATAAATTTCTATTATATACACATCTTTATTATCTGCCCATCTTTGTGATGGACATCTAGGTTGAATCCCTTTTCTTGCTCTTATGAATATAATAGGATGAGCATGGGTATTCAAGATGTCTGTCATAGACTATGGAGCTGCCCATTGCAGATACCTTTTATAAGAGGAAAAAATTTGTATGTTCCTGTTTTGAATTAACTACCTATACCAGTTGACATGTGTATCTGTATATTTGTTCTTGTTTCTTGAGACAGGGTTTCTCTGTGTAACTTTGGTGCCTTTCCTGGAACTAGCTCTTATAAACCAGAATGGCCTTGAACTCACAGAGATCTGCCTGCCTCTGCCTCCAAGTGCTGGGATTAAAGGCATGCACTACCAGTGCCCAGCAACGTGTGTTTATTTTTTGATGAGGACCATCATTGTTTACTGAAAGTATATCATCCACAGTGTTATTAAACATGGTCATTGGGCTATGTGCATTCTGTCTACCTGGGAGCTATTGACCAGTTTAGTGTAAGGTTCTCACCTACATTGAGCGATATTGTTCTCCATCAACCAGTGTCTTCTGAGACCCTCCACAAACTGTCTAATCAACTCTGGTTAAATTATGTTATCATTGCAGTACATTTTTCCTACTTTTATAATAGAATTTAAAATTTGACATGCACGCAGACCCAGAGTCCTCTTATTTTTATCCATGCTTCATGTACTTGGAGCATTTTACATATATTTGCACAAGAGTGGGGGTCTTCTGATTCACCTTTCAGTTCAGAAGAGCTTTCTTTTACAATTTCATTATTTCCATGTCTGTTTTATTCTCTCATACAAATCACATTTATGAAGAAATGAGAAGTCCTAAGTTGTTATCTAATAGCTGTACATTCTCTCTTATCCACTAAGATCTAGAAGGTATCAAATTCACCATTGCTTTTTCACTCAAGTTTCTTGTGATCCATTCAGTGGCTGAGTTTCATCCTTCAGTCTGCCATGAGTTCAGATACTTTTCCAAAGGTGGGTCATCCAGGGATTTTCATTATAACTATAGAACCACCACTTTCAAAAGTGACTCTGAATACATTGATCTGTCTCCTTCTCATAACTGGAAAAATCCTTTTTTAAATTAAAAAACCTTGTAGTTGTGCAGTAGTTTATTATAATCAAGATACAGCTGTAGCTTTGCACACCTGAGGTTCATCACTCACTTAAATTGATATCTGTGTTTTCAGTCTAACAGATGAACTCATTTTATTGTGTTTGCATATTAAAAGCATACTCATTCACATGTATCTGATTGCTAATTTAAAATTACCTATTGGGTCATAATAATGTAGTCTCTGTAGGAGAGAAAGAAAAAAAATGTTGGATATCATTTTTATCATTCCATTCCTGGAAAACTCAAGGCAAATAGTGATAGAAAGGTGTTTCACAAAATCCCTGTCATATATTTTGAAAAGTTGTCAGTGAAATTATAATCCCTTTAGAAGTATGAATATTGACCTGGAAAATGTACTTTTACTTAGTGATTCCTTGGCCCTTTAGGGTATTAGAAATCAAATGTACACCTGTGTGGGCCAGAGGTGTGTATACATGTACACAAGTATGTATGCACACACATATAATTAAAAACTAAATTGTTCTAAATCTTCAACAATGAAAAGAAAATCCTACAATGTATTATCTAGCTCCCAGAAGAAACACAACACATACATGGATCAGCACCGTCACTCACATTTAAGTAGCTATGAACATATGCATTTGATTTCTCAAGTAGAGGAGTTACAGGTGCTTATGAACTACTGGTTAATGGGTTCTGGTCCTCTGCAAAAACACTAAAAGCTCTTAAATGTGGAGTTATCTCTTCACTCTTCAGCTCTCGATTTTTTTTTTCTTTTACACACTAGGCAAGCGTTCTACAGCTGAGTTACACCCACGACCCAACTTCCTTTGTTTTCTCTTATTTTCACTTGATGTGGTGGGGTCTTGGTCAAACTTCCAGGCTGGTCATCAACATATTCTGTAGCTCACAGGCAAACTTCAAATTTGGGATTGTCCATCAGCCTTCATTCTTAGCAGCTGAGTGCACTGAACTTCCAGAACACTGGGAACCACTGCATTTCCAGATTTTAGAAAAATAAGGGTTCTAACTCATTTACTAAAAGTGACTGACAGAATTCTGCTGTCACTTTCATGAGAAATATGCAGTTGAGGCTAATCTCAAGTCTGATTACAATGATTATTAAATTTCTTTATTATCACTGTAATGAAATAGAAATCATTTTTCTAGTAACCATATTAAAGAATTTTCTTGCCTACATTTAAAGAGATGAAAACTTTGCTTTTTATTTCTTGAAAGGATCTCAGTTGGATCAACAATATGATCTCCTTTGAGATTACAGAATCCTGAATTTGAGCCAAGGAGTCCACACAGTTTTACCTGAGATGCAAAGGACAAATTAGGATTTTGGTCTCATTTTCTCAGTATCTACTGTGCTATTCCAAGTTTATTCTAGTGTGTATTATTATGATAATGTCATGAAATACTAGATAAGGTGGTGTAGTGGAACAAATCGATGAAGAGAATTGACCACTCTTAAAACAAGTAAGAAAGGTGAGTTTTAAACATTAGTAGATGAAACTTCTCGTGACAGTGATGTGTAAACAAGGAGGAACTGCTTTGTTCAGTGGGTTGCAGATGAAAATGACTATGGACAATGAAAGATAATTATGTAACGAAAAATAAGACTGACCTTTGGAAATGTCCCTGTATGTTTTCTAAAGGAAATCTGTCACTATTATAGAACACTATTTACAACTACCCGGGAAATTATAATGTGAGGATTCTAAAACAAAGTACTTTGATAACAGTACATGTGATTTTTATAATTCATATATTTAACATTTTCTTTGCTCACATCCTCTCCATTTACTTATTCAGCATATATTTCTTGAACATCTTAGTGGTGGCTGGACTAATAGTCACAGGCTTCAGCACACTACTTGGAGTAATGCTAGTGAATATAGTATTTTGACTGAAATATTAATAATTCATTATAATGAAACTATAGTTTATTCAACTGAAACCTAAATCATGAGTTTCCACTTGCGGGGAGAATATAGTTGTTTGGGAGAGTATATACATGGTTAAGGAGAGAAACTTAGAACCATCCACACAGAGATCCAGGCTGGGGACACTTCTGAGTTCCCTTTGATCTCAAATTCCAGCATAAAGTCAGGAGTACAGAGATACTGAACAAGAAACAATCTCTTCCTAAAATAATTTACTCTCATCCGTATACTATTTTTGAGAATGTCCTAGCTAATACTATATGTATTTCAATAAAATTGAGAAGAAGAACCATCTTTCTTGGCAGTTCCTTTTACTTTAAAGGGGATGTAAGATTTTTGTTTTAGTTTTGCTTCGTTTTGTTTTGTTTATTTTAATAAGTGGATGGTGAACATAGGAGGACTGACCAAAAAGATTCCTTTGGTGTTGGATATAAGTCCAACATCTCTAGCTAGATATAAGAGTCAATAGTAACTTGAAGCAATATAAGCATCTTGTTTCAAGGAGATAAATATTATAAAAATATGAAAATCTGAACAATAGGTAGAGTTGACGGTGTCAAGCTTAAATTGGTGATTTGAAAATGGCGCACTATAAAGGCAGCATTCTAACTGGTACCTAGATAAGGTGTGGGTAAGAAGTGTATGAGATCTTAGGGGTATCCCTTAAAAAGACGAGGTTTGAAGAATACTTAGGGGAGCTGTATCTGGAGTGTATTAGAAAAGCAGGTGCTCATAGAGCAAGAACGAATAAGAAGTGAGAGTATCAGACCTGGAGAGTCATCTGGCCTGCTCACTCTGGAGCCTTAGGGTAAATGAAGAACTTAGGTTGTATGGAGACATACAGTGGAAATCAATAGAAGGATTTTAGCAGAGGATTGAAAAGTTTTGATTCATGTTCTGAAAGGATCACTCTAGCTGTTGGACGTTAAATAGATGGTGGTCAAAAGGGAAGAAGCAGGGAGACTCTCAAAAAGTTTCATAATTGAGGTGAGAAACTATGGCAGCTTAGACCAGAAGTAATAAGAAGTATCCATTCCTGGATGTAATTACAAGGTAGAGTCACCAGGATTGGCAGATGGATTGGCAAGAGGCGTAAAGGAAGAGAACAGTCAATGATGTTGCCAAGCTTTGAGGCATCAAAGACTGATTACCAAGAATAGATTTTCCATCAGTTGACATGAGCAAGAGAGTAGTAGAACCTCAGATGTGAGAAGATGGTCTATTATGATTTTGATTTTGGATGCCGTTAACATCTAAATAGAAATTCAGAGGTGCTAAGATAAGATAAATAATTAGTAAATATAAACACGAAGCCCCTGAACCTAGCAGTACTCATGTGAGTAGGAGGTAGGGAATCTAAGTCTCAGACTTTGAGTCGTTGGATCCAATAGTTAAGATAGTGTGAATATGCATAATGAACAGATAATAAGGATGAAAAGAAAGGCCAATAAAAACAAATCAGGAGGCACTGATGTCAAACAGAGCGTTTCCAGAAGGAATGCGTGAGACATTGTGTCAGTTGCGGCAAGTTGGTTTAATAGAATATGAACTGGAGATTCATACACTCTCAGCTGAGGAAATTCTGAAATAGAGAAGTCTTCGGTGATTTCGACAAGCAGTTTAAGAATAGTGATGGATTCTCCTTCTTATTTAGCTTCTCTAAGATCACGAATTATAGGCTGAATGCCCTTTATTTATGGCTAGAAACCAAATATGAGTGAGTACATCCCATGTTCCTCTTTTTGGGTCTGATTTACCTCACTCAGGATAGTGTTTTCTATTTCCATCCATTTGCCTGCAAACTTCAAGAAGTCCTTGTTTTTTACTGCTGAGTAGTACTCTAATATGTATATATTCCATACTTTCTTCATCCATTCTTCAATTGAAGGGCATCTAGGTTGTTTCCAGGTTCTGGCTATTACAAACAATGGTGCTGTGAACATAGTAGAGCATATACATTTGTTGTATGATAAGGCCTCTCTTGGGTATATTGGGCATCCTTCTGAATATTAACCCTCATCAGGCAATGAAAGGAGACAGAGACGGAGACCCACATTGGAGCACCAGACTGAAATCTCAAGGTCCAAATCAGGAGCAGAAGGAGAGAGAGCATGAGCAAGGAACTCAGGACTGCGAGGGGTGCACCCACACACTGAGACAATGGGGATGTTCTATCGGGAACTCACCAAGGTCAGCTGACCTGGGTCTGAAAAAGCCTGGGTCAAAACCGGTCTCGCTGAACATAGCAGACAAGGAGGACTACTGAGACCTCAAGAACAATGACAATGGGTTTTTGATCCTACTGCACCTATTGGTTTTGTGGGAGCCTAGGCAGTTTGGATGCTCACCTTACTAGACCTGGATGGAGGTGGGTGGTCCTTGGACTTCCCACAGGGCAGGGAAACCTGATTGCTCTTTGGGCTGACGAGGGAGGGGGACTTGAAAGGGGGAGGGGGAGGGAAAAGGGAGGCGGCGGTGGGAAAGAGACAGAAATCGTTAATAAATAAATATATAAATTAAGAAAAAAAAAAGAATAGTGATGGACAGAAAATCTCTGCCAGCAATGGACATGTGTGAATATTTTGAGTTTTTTTCTTTAGTTTTTCTCTATAAAGGGAAGAAATAGAGTGCACATTGGGACAGGAAGTAAAGACAATGAAGGCTAATTTTATAAATGTTAAGTTAGGAAGGTAAAGAAAGTCATGAAGAGACTAAGGGAAGTTTTATGATGCTAAAAGGAGAAAGGGATTATTGCGGTTCCAAGCAAATGTTCAGTAAATGGGTTTCATGGGAAGCAAGTTTGTAGCAGTTCATGCTTAGGGGATTATGGGTATGCAACGTGGGTTAGCAGGAATTTCTTTGATTTGCTCCTTTGTTTCTTAGGGGAGAAAAACCTCAAATCATTCAGAACAAATAGGAAGAGATGCACAATTATAATTTCAGAGAATGAACTAGTGAATGAAAAAGAGAAATTCTTTGAGAGAGTTCTAAGGACCCAGATGAAAAGCAAACCCCGTTCATTCTGCTGGCATTCTTTTATCTTGCCCTATCACTCATGTGACTGTGATCAGGATGTGTGTTGTAGACGGAGTTCAGCAAGATGGGCATTTTCCCTTCCTCAGTTAAACAGCATGAGAATCTATTAAGAGAATCTAATGTACGAGTGAGGGCATAATTAAGCAAATGTATCGGAATGGGACTGATAACATCAAAAGCTGAAGGGGGACGTCTGCAGATTGAAAGATTTAAATATTTGCAGAAATTGTGCCATTATATCCTGAAGAGGGATAGAATAAAAATTCTGGAGTTGGTTGTCAAAGACTAGAGTCCTTGAAGCTAAGAGGAATCAGTGACTATAGCTGTTGGAAATGGAAAGTTCTAGAAATAATAATGAAAATTGGGGGCTAAGGATGGTTGTAGGACAACATCTTTAGTAGAAAGAGAAACCAAGAGTGAAGAGGCTGAGGTTTGAAGAGTATCATCCAATTTATTGAAATCCCGAGCGTTTTGACATGAGCAGTTCTGGAGGACACTGCGTGAAAACTAAACATCTCAGCACCTCTGACCTTCTGTCGTATGTTTTGTGAATGTCTCATTTACAAGCCCCTTCTCAACCGTCTAGTTGAAGTTACCTCTGAGTTCTTGTTTGAATGGAAGTGTTTTTATTTTGACCTCATTTTTCAAAGATGTTTTGATATCTATAGAATTCTAGTTTGATAATTATGTTCCCTTAGCATTTTCTCATCATTGTTCCATAACCCTCTGACTTTAATATTTGCTATTCACAAAGCAACAGTGCACTTATTATTTAGGAAAAATAATGTTATTTCAATACAGCCATTTTACAAAATCCTATTCATTTGTAATCTACAGTTTATGCAGTATTCATCACATTATAAATTTTGTGATTTTCTGACTTTGAGCATTGATGGCTTTATTCCTTCTTTTCATATTTTTATCTCATTTTTAACAATTTCATAAGTATATATAATTCATTTTATCATACAAATCTTAATTACCCTAATTTCTCCCCTTTCTCCTGCTGTGGTACTCATTTTATACTTAGTACATTCTCCAAGTACTTTTATGTCATGCGTGTATGTGTGTGTCCTACTGGGTTTAGTATTGCTTTGCTTGACCATGATTGTGGAGTGATTAGTGAGGCAAGGACAGTTCACAAATGGCAATAACACTGTCTTTCAGCATCTTGTGCAATCCCATGAAAAATGTCTATTGTATTTGTCTATCTTTCTATGATCTGTTTGCCCCTCATCCTTCCATGTTTAATCTTAATATTGACTCTATTAATCTTTTTCTTAATTACTGTGGACATTTGACCTTATTCCCAGCATTTGTTTCATATTTGCTTTTTAGTTTCCAACTTTATTTCCCACCATGCCTAATATAGTCTTTCCAATTATTCTATTTTAATTTTTATACAGTCATTTGGTTCATTTTCCAGTATCAGTGGTCAGTTATATTCATCTCTTCTCATCCAAACTGCGAATCATCTCAATTGGTTATATAAGCATATCAAGCAAGCATAAGTCATAACCTCTATGTCACAATCCCAATATTTGCAGTGTCTGGGGGACTCTCATGATGCAGTATCTGGTTTTCGTTTGCACTTGCTCATAGCTGCTAACTGCTTTACTCATGAAACAGTTTCTAGTATCGTGAGTTCATGTTTCCTTTATCCCTCGTGTTTTGTTTATATTGGTGTAATTTTAGGCTAAATTTAAGTTGTCTGCATAGGGGTTTTTCATGATATATGCAGTTTCTTAGAGGATGAACCATTCAAAGCCACATTAAGTCTTTATAACTTTCCATTGTGTTTTGAGAGAAGAAGCTACAAGCATATACCAAATTCGGTTTGCAACCATGAGTGTAAGTGGGGCTTCACAATACTTGCTTGTAATTCCAGTATTCAGGAGACTGTGATGAGAGTTTCATGAGCTCTAGGTCTTCCTGGCCTACATAACAGATTTTTTTTTAAAACAAATCACAACAACAAAAACCAGGACTGGCCTGTAGCTCAGGGACAGCATGATTTCTTTGTTTGGGAAAAGGCACTGAATGTATTGCCTTTACCACTCATTTGCACATACAGAGACATGTTGCTGTCCTCCTCCTCCCCTCAACCTCCCTTCTCCTCTTCTTTCTTTTGCTCCCTCTCCATTCTTTCTTCTTATTTACTCCTTTGCTTATTCATATGCCCCTTCAGTTATGTATTTTCTTACAATGCACTTTGTTTTGACGTTATGACTGTGCATTAAATGTGTATTTGATGTGTTAGAAATATGCTGAACAGGAAATGCGCAGTGACATGTTATGGAGATGTTTACTCAAATTTCTAAAAATTATAAATCACATTAGGTATGTTGTCTTATATTTGTTTTTCAATAGATTTTTACATATTAAGGATAGGTATTTTAGGCTGTAAATTTTAAGGTTTTGCTTTTTTTTTACTAGTTTGCTGATTGTTCCGTTTACTTTGTTAACAATTCTGTGTTTTCCTCCATGATGCAGATTGTTTTCTTGAGTCAAATATGTTGGGGTTTTCAGTCTTCACTTTCATGGCTAATACAATTTTTTTCTATTCATATCATGCAATTTACAATCTATTATTTCTTCTGGTTCTCCCTAGAATCTTTTATTTTCAAAAACATATTTTCTCTGTTGAACATAAATGACATTCCATAGCCTTGGACACACACACACACACATTACAAACTATGTGAAATAAGCATTTTGATTTCAGATGTCTTTTATATTCTATCATCGAGTGTTTTTCTTAAAGAAATGTTTAGGATGTTTCTTCCTTAATTCTGGTTTAGAAAACACAACATTGGAAAATTCAGACACATCCAAAGTGTGATGGTGGACACTGCAGACAAGTGTGTAGGTGGCTGTGATTCAGTGAGAAATTCTCTACTGGAAAACACTGGACAATATGTGTAGCAGCTATGTCTAATGTAAGAGGTGGGATCAAGGAAGGCTTCCTGGAAGAGGAGATTCAAAGTCTATATTTCTGCGATACAAGAAAGAGGCCAATAAAGAGTTCATGGCAAGACAACCTATGAAATATTCATAGGAATAGACCGTATGCTTTATCTAAGAAACTAGAAAGAACAGCTTCATTGTAGAGAACTACCAATAGTATTATACAGTTGCTAAAGAGTAAATATGTAGCATCAGAAGAACCTAGGAAATGGTGGAGGTTTCTGTTGAGAGTGATCATCTAAAAGCTTGAAAATAAAGAATAACAGGAGAAGCTGATCCAACAGCACCTGTACTCCAGTGGTTTTCACTATGAGAGACTAAACCGTGTAATAGACAGGTTAAGGGGGTGGGCATCACTTCAGGACTAGGGAGAACGATCTGAGGAGAATGAATGGGGTACACAGATTTTCTGAGGTAAATAATGGGAGGAGGAGAAGATATTTAGTTTTTGGGGGGTTTTAAAGAAACTTATTGGAGATATTTGCAAATTCTAATTTATTTCTTGATAATTTCATATATGTATATAATACCCTCTGGTCATATTCCAATCTCATCCTTTCTTACCCTTCCACCTGCCCTATCTTAACTCTTCTTGTCTCCTCTCACCAAATACCCAGTCCACTTTCATGCCTGAGTGTTTTGGTTTTGTTAGGTATGGGTTTGTCTGCATACTAGGGCATGAGAAACTTGCCAGTGCCTACCACACTGTAGACAAGGCCACCCTGGTCAGTGTTTTGAAACTAATTTTTTGTTGAATATAGTAAAAATTATCCCATCTTTTTCCATCCCTAATTTGAGCACTGGATGAAGTTGGGGCACTTTTATGTTGATTGTTGTATTCTTGATCCTGAGCTCATCTTGAGCTTTCTCAACTCACATAATAAACCTACCTTACATCAGAACAATTGCTGTGATTTCTTTACTTGGTTTACTTCCTTTTCTCTGGACAAGTCATTCTGCCTATATGCCAGCTAACTACATTCTACAAGGTCACTTGGACCTTGTGTTGTTAGTGGATAGAAATATCTTTTATTGATGGCTATATATGACATTGTGTCTTAATGTTATCAGTATGATTACCATAGGAATTGGACCCAGACCAACCTGCTTCTGCTATGTATAAGATTCTTGATGCTAAGCAAAGGAACATCTCCAATGTTATGCCCTATTCCCTTTCCTAAAAGCTCAGTGCAATAAGAAAGAACCTGTCTGTTGTGAGGAATAATTTTAAGGCTATCCTGTTAATGATTACTAATAATATCTCTAAGATTGTTTCTCAAGTCTGCTGATATAGGAATAGTGCATGTGTGTGGTGGTATGATATATTGGCTGCTACCTACAGTAACTGTAGATATATATCATGTGCTGTGAGTGAATATTTATAGCACATTATTCATAAAAGAGAATAGAATTTATAGAAAGTAGGCTTTAGTTGATCCTAATATGTGCCATGTACTGCTGAGGGGGACTCTCTTTTCCAGGAATCTTTTTGCCTGAACTCAAAGATAAAAATATTTTCACCATTTGTATTCTCACTGTGGGTAAGAATTCTGAAAGTTATGCATAAAACACAGGTTTGATAGGAAACATTTAAGGAGGATTATAAATAATTGTTTCAAGAATGAACTTTAATTTTATTGAATATCATCTGATTATCAATTCTGTTTTCATTTTAGCCTTGTGAATATATATCGTAACAAGAACAATTATAATTTCAAAAGGAAATGTCTAACCATCTATCGTGGTATCAGGATGGATAACAAGACTGGAAATTGTTAGAAACCATATTGCTTCCTTTTGCATTGGTTATATATTTGGATTCACCAATTTGTATCAATACAAGGTGTTCTAGTTGACAGGGAATTCACACCCACATACTAAGCTGAGGAATCTTGGTCTGGGCAAAATGGTGGAATCGGTTCTTCCTAACTCTGCTATTTTCATCCATGCCAACTTTGGAGAGACATGGTTGGAAGGAGGTTAGTTTCGTGTCATGACAGTCTGAGCACTCATCTATCACTGTCAAGACCCTACATTTGTGACCTTTAAATTATTCTATAGGTTGTTTAAACAAACTGTTGAGGGGTGGTGGTGGTGCACACCTTTAATCACAGCACTCAGGAGGCAGAGGCAGGTGAATCTCTGTGAGTTTGAGGCCACCCTGGACTTCAGAGTGAGTTCAAGGATATCCAGAGTTGTTCAATAGCAAAACCCTGTCTCAAAAAAAATCAAAGGAACAAAGAAAGAAAAATACAAGCTACTATAGTTTTGCTTCGTATTCATGTGTGTTTGTGTGTGTGTGTGTGTTTGTGCTAGCGTATATTCAGCTTTCAATTTTCTTTTCACTATGTACAGATGTTTTGCCTTCATGTATTTGTTCAACATTGCATGCCTTGTGCTTGAAGAGGCTAGAGGAGATCATCAGATCCATCATAACTGGTGTTATAGATGAGTCACTATATGGGTACTAGAAATAGAACCTGGGTCCTCTACAAGACTCGCAAGTTTTAGCTACTGAACCATTTTTCCAGACTTAGATTTTTTTTCTTTTTTTACATTTAACACTTACATTATTATTATTATATGATATTTCTGTACTTGCATTCTTGTCACAGTGCTCAGGTGAAGGTCGCAGGGAAACTGTGGATCCCTTCCTCTCCTTCTTACCCATGTGTACTCCAAATCTGTTTCGTAGTCATAATTGTGCAGCAAAAAACTTTATGCATTCACCTATACGCATTGACTTTGCATATGTGGTTTTAAAATGATTATTTTTAAATAACTAATGCAATTTGGATCCCATTTATTCCTTAGGGTTATAGCAGAATCTTTGATTCCTCAGTTATGAAGCTTATATGATTTCAAATCTCTCAGGTGGATTTCTACCAAGTTTCCCCCAAAGCTATCTCATGGCCATCCCCATCTTCAGTTGCTCATACCATGTCTATTAACATATATTTCCCCACATCCATTAGAATATCAAACCAGTTTTGAGCTAAATATCAATTCATGCGAAAGTTAAATTAAGTGAATGCTTGAATATTTTGAGGTAGTTTGACACTGTCCAGTTATTTTGCCTGGATCTCCTCTGCATTGTCTCTTGTTTTGAATTGAGCATTTCCCTTGAAAGTTCCTACCCATCTTCTTTTCCTTTTTCTGTCTCTCTCTCCCTCCTTCTCCCCACAGACAAAGATATATACTCATACATCTCTTTGGAAGATAGTAAATTTTTATAATCAGTAAGTGTTTTGATACAAATTCATATTGATCTTTCCTCTTTTTTGCTTAGACGTCTAAAGAATATCTATCCAATGAGAGCTCTGTTTTTCAGTTGTAGGTGGTAGTCCAGATGTGGTATGCCAAAGAGCTTGAAGTGAGCAAGCAAAAGATAGCTGTCTTTCTGTCTCTAAAACTTCCGGCCCACCCATTCTTCTCCAATATTCTCCTATTACAGAGAGCTCAGCAAAACTACTCTTTTGGTATCTACTGAAGACTTCAATATCATCTGTCTGGAAGGTTGCATGGCTAGAAAAGACATTAAAAAGTGAGGTATGATCAAGAGTGCAGCTGTCAGTAGTCAGGTAGGTCAGAAAGGATGCTGCCATGGCACAGCAAGGTTGTGCTTGCTTTCTCTGCTCTGATGTTTTGTCTAGAGAAGTAGAATCACCAAAATGTGGAAGGTAAAACAAAATATGCTGACAAGAAGAACCATCTCTGCCTTTGAGGAGGTGGGAACTGTAATTCTACTGCCACAGCTACTGGACCAGGCTTCTGATAAGTGTGGGCTGGCCATATCCAACTCCCTCCCTTATAGGCTTACACTGTCATTCAGTCATTTTAAGTGTTCTTTGCCATTGTGGTACCCCATTGGCATAGACGACTGAACAATGCATACATCAAGTACTTTCATTCCACTGAGAAGGGCACTTAGGTTTTTCAGCATCTTACTTTCTGAGTTATGAAGGACAAGTACTATATTAGGCAATCCCAAAGTCGCCTCTTTCTCAGTCCCACAATTCTTTTGCAGCTTTTTATTAGATTCTTCCATGAAAAAAATATACACAGCTACTTTGTGTCATTTTTTTTTCTGTTGCTACTTCTGGAAGTACATTTAGTGTTTATTATTTTACATTCTCAAGTTCTAGAATTTCTTTATCCCATATTATAATACAAGTGTTAAAAATAAATTGGAGTATTACAAATGTTTTTGTTCAGAATGGCAGAATAAAGTAATTGGAATAAACATGGCAAGAAAGTTTGCATATATTTCTAAGGGAACTGATACTGCTCTACTGCTACGCAAAAGGTAAACACCTAGGCAATATATGTTCCATGGGGTTGAGGAATAAGTTTCTTAAAATTTTATTTATTAGTTTTTTTTTTTTTGTAATGTTACACTCAATAACAAGTAACCACTTTGTACCTTTTATAAATCCATCATTGTGTGCCTCACTAGGATCCTTGGTAGAGATAATTTTCAGATTGGATATGTTCTATGGCTCATGTGGGTAACCAAACCAGCAATATCCCATCAAATGTTCTAATGACCTTCCTGTTGCTGTGGTAATATATCCTGACAAAAAGAATCACAGGAAAAGAGGGGGTTTCTTTCCTGATACAGGGAAGAATCCATCAATAAAGGAAATTCGGGCAGGAACTCAAGCAAAAACTTGAGGCAGAAACGATAGAGAAATGCTGCTTGCTGGCTGGCTTACTCTCATATTCATGCTAAACATGCTTTCTTTTATAGTACAGAAAATAACCTGCTTAGATACTGTGCTTCCCACAGTGGGCTGAGTGTAGCTATCAAGGCCTCACCCCAGTCCTTTAGACACAGAACATGACAATCTGATTTATGGTATTCTTCAATCTGCACTTTCAGTAGATGTTTCTAGGTCTAGACAGAAGTTTCTGTCCCACCCAGTTTTGTAATTGTTCAGTCTCAAAAAAACACACAGAGCCTTATATTAATTATAAACTGTTGGCTTATTGAAGGCATAAGTCACAAACAATGCCACACCAGTTTGGAATTATGATTAATAGAGTGGTATTTATGTAAAGAGGAAAAAACTTACAGATCACCTTCCCAGACAACAGCCCTCTGCACAACCAGGAAGGGAGTCTAGTCGCCAGTGGAGCAGGAAGTGAAGAGAGAGACAGGAGGGAAGTAGCTGCTTTTTTAAGTAGCCCCAATGGACTGGTATCTCAGCAGCTATTGGTTGGAGGAGCGGAAGGACCTCCCGCAACAGCTTATTGTTCAGCCTTATTACTAACTATCTCTTACTACTTAAATTAATCCATAATTCTTGTCTGTGTTTAGCTGTGTGGCTTGGTACCTTTTCTTAATAAGACATTCTCATCTTGCTTCCTCTGCTTCTGGATGAAGACTGTATCTCTGCCTTTCCTGTTCCTGGAATTTTCTTAGCCTAGTCGCCCTGCCTATACTTCCTGCCTGGCCAATCAGTGTTTTATTAAACCAATATGAGTGATAAATCTTTACAGTTTACAAGAGCATTATCCCATAGCATCTAGGCTTTGTCAAGTAGACAATTCAAATTTACCAGAACAATAATACAGTATTTCTATTTAGCCAGAGTAAGCCTATGTGAATATTTGAAAAACACTAAGCTGGAGATAGTGGCACATGCCTTTAATTTCAGCATTACAGAGGCAGGGGAATGTGGATTGCTAAGTTTGAGTCCAACCTTGTCTACATAATGAGTTCTAGGACATCCGGAGCTACATAGAGAGACACTGTTCAAACCAACCGAACACCAACCAACAAACAACAAACATCTATGGATATGTTATGGTTCCTACTTATTTATTGCAATGTGCATGCTATACAAAGAGTTCTGCATTATTGTTTTGGAAGTGACAACAGGAAAAACAAGTCAGCAAATGTTAAGCACCTAGACTGATATTTGGCATGAATAGGTTTGATTTAAGATCCTACGGATCAGAAGCCAAATTGCAGCTATGGAGAGCTACATATTTTTGGAAATTAAATGAAGACCTATGATCTGTAACTATCTTTCTAGCTTATATTATGAAGATTTCATCTCTGTTTTATGATGACAAAGCTGAAGAAATGAAAGACAGACCCCTCCTTTGCAGTAGCTCTTAAGAGCAGTGTTTGTCTGATGAATGGTGACTTTGGATTTCTGGAACCAAAAACTTTGCTTCTTCTTCTTTTGGTTAAGGTTGTGTTTCTGTCCAGTTGATTGAAAAATATTGTATCTTGCCAACTAAAACATAATCATGATCATTAAGGCTTTATGGATGGTGTAGAAAATGGACATATTCTGGTTGAAAATTCTGTCAGTAAATGGGTGTTTCAAAAAAAAGGAATCAGAATAATTTTATAGTTTCTATCAGATACATACTTTATTGTTCTGTGACTACAAGTTTTTCACCTAATCAAGTCACTTCAGAAAGGGTAGGTTAATATAGTTCACCTCATAGCACTCAGGGCTGGGGCATGTTCTAATAAATTATTTTTCAAAAAGTATGTACAGTCATCAAAATATTGTAGTCTTCAATACAATTACTGAGAAATGTCAAATACATAGTCAATTATATATGTCAAGGCATACAATCAATCACTATTGTTAAATACTTTAAAATTGTGTCTTTTATGTGTGTGCAAATATAAACAAAACTAGGGTGTTGTTGCTGGAAAAGACCCTTCAGAATTTATGAAAATGAAAGAAAGCTGCAGTCTTTGATGTGTATGAAGTTTTTGACCCAGATTCAATGAAGAAGTACACAACAGTGGAGGACAGAGGCATCTAGAGTGGACACTGAGAACTATCCCCGTATGGCAAGATGAATCTGAGTAAAGAAAAAACTCTAAGGTTCCCAAAGCTCTGGGGCGCATTGCCTGCAGCTCCACCAGCAATCCATACATCTCCATTAGCTGCATATTCTTCTACAAAAGCATAATGAGTAATGAATTTGGGTAGAGCGAGAATCTATATCCTTGCTGTTTCAAAGAAAATGCAATCATGTGTTCCCACTTCGTTCATAGACCCCAATCCAGATCCTCAATATGATTAAAACACCTTTAAACAACTCCATAACAATGCCGCAAAGATTCGTATAAAGAATTTAGTACATCAGCTGCCCCATTATTTAACACATAATGAACTCATCCCTGGAAATCTTTTGTGTGCAGAAGCAGAGCAGTTTCAGAGACAAATTAAATTTTCACTTCAAAATAATCTCCTATCTCAATATACATTATCATTCCAATTTTTCTTCTAAAATATTGGATTTTCAAGCACTATTAGATATGCTGACTTTCTTCAAAGGAATTTATACTTCCTCGGGAAGCATAGTTACTGGGTACTGTGGTGGAGGGGATGGATGGGGTAATGAGAAATCCATTTGGAAAGCACAAGCGGGAAATTGCTGCAAGGGGTGCATGTGGACAAGCCCCATCCTCTTCCTGGCACTGATCAGCTATTAAAATTTTTCTTCTCATGTGTATGAATTCACTGAAGGGTGAAGTATGGGTTTCTGATAATGACTTTTTGGCAACAGGCTCTACATATCACCATGTGGAATATTTGTCTACGGAGAGAGTATGTAGGAAAAAAAAAAAAACACTCACTACTTCTGTTTGGACTACAAGCTCAGTCAGACAAGATTTCAGCCTGAAAAGGGTGGGCACAAAATCTCACCGCCAACTGAGGAATTGTTGGAATTTCATAGTTTTTTAACAAAAGGAGTCACTTTTCTTTAATGGTGTTGTCCTCTAGTGTGTTTATCCCCTTCCAGGGTAGGCACCACTCCCAAGAGTAATTGAGCAACACAAACTGAACCATGGGGAAAGGAGCAGAAGAAATCTCAAAGTTGGGTGGATAGAGAGGAGAGAGTGGCTACAACAGTAGAGGGTATTGGTTCAATATGATCAGATTACATTGTATGGAAATAAAAATGATATTCTAAAAAGTAAAAAGGCATGTGTTTTGCTTCTTTATTATATCTTCCCAAAGATGATACAAGTATTCATTATTGAGATATAATTTTGAATTTTTTATATTTGTCTAAATATCTAAGATAAACTGTCATATGAAATAAAAATTTTTTCTAGTTGGAAATATACTTGACTTGGAAATATCTGTATGATTTACTACTGAGAAATGGAAATAGATCATTACATGTGTGTATATATTTTCATGTTACAGCTGCTATTCATGTAAAAGGTATTCTTTAAAGTACATAGGTGCATGAATTTCATATATAGTATATATATGGAATATGTATACAATTTAACATTGAAAATCTGGACTCACTTAATTGTCAAATTTCTTAATCTTTTAGTCAAGTTATTTATATATATGTATATATGTATGGATGTATATATATACACATACATATGCTCACATTCAATGTTTTCTGTCACATTTCTGTTTCTTCACCTCCTCTCATTCCCAGAATTACTACACTCTGACAAATGGCATCTGTGGGCTGCCAGTTGTCCCTGCCTTCCAGTGGGTGACAACAGATCTGCACAGTTGTTTATAATACAAACTGGTAAAAGGGAGCTCTTCAAGAGAACTTGCTCGTTACTCCTTACATTGCCCAAACAATCCTCCTCAGTTCCTTTCAACTGCAGTTGACATTTTGTGTTCCTATAATGCAGGGCCTTTGGATATAAGACTGGGAGATGAAGTCTAAAAGGAAAGAAAAATATTTTTCTTTTTTAATAAATTTGGTAAATATTTACCCCCAAGAAAATCAGCATATGCTTTCTCTGCTTTGATTTACCTCTCTCCCCTGAACTTCCATCAGCATTAACCTTAGAACAATGTGCAACTGATACGCTTTCCGTGAGTGGAAGAGCAGGTGAATGGCTGAGTACAGAATAGTCACTCTGTAGTTCCTAAAGTCGGAAACTCATAGATTTTATTTAAATGGAAGAAAGCATTCGTTTATGGTGGTGGTCCTCAACCTTGCTAATGCTGCGACCCATGTTACAAACTCCTGCCATGGTGACTCCCAACCATACAGTTATTTTTGTTGCTACTTCATAACTGTAAGTTTACTGCTGTTATGAATTCTAATGTAATTCTGTGTGTTATCTATTAGTCTCAGGCAACCCCTGTGAAAAGGTTGTCACAACCTAGAGGTTGAGAACCTCTGCATTAGGACCTGGTGGAGCTAACAACGACACTTAACGTTCTAGAAAGTAACTTTAAAAAATCCTTTTTAGCAACACATGCTTAGTATTTAATTTGTTTTCCACAATTCGTTTACCATACACAAAACATGGTAAAAACAGAACGAATGCTCTTCTGAGATGTATTTAGTAAAGCTACTAATACTACCTGTGATAGAAGCATATTATATTAATTCAGCAAAAGCTGTTAATCACAGCCATGATAGACTCTGTATCAGGCAGCAATGTGTAAATATACTGTTTCCTGCCCTCCTGAAGCTCAGAGCTGAGTAAAGAAATTTGCTCACCACATAAATTTAAAAACAGGTGCTCAGCGATCTGCCACAAGCTACTGCCCTGAGGAAGCACATGATACTTTGGGGGAGAAAACATCAACTGGGTGTCAATGAAACACTTTTAAGGGGTCCTAGTTTCATTTATGTCATTATAACAAAATGTCCAGACAAAAAGCAAATGAGGGGAGAAAAAAGTTTATTTGGCATACATTTCCAGGTTACAGTGCCTCATTATGGGGAAGTGAAGGCAGGAACTCTGGTTCAAACTCCAACAAGAACGCCAAGGCTCCAGCTACCTTGTTCCATCACAAAACCATGGAAAGGAGTGATAGAATATTATTTTGAATCCTTGTTATTTTGCTTTAATCTGACTTTCTTCTCTCTTAAACTGTTCAGTAACCACTTCCCAAGAAACGGGTTGCTTAAAACAGACTAGGTCTGCCTATGCCAATTAACAGTTAACACAGTACTGTCTCTACAGGTCCACAGACCAATCTGATCTAGTTAATTCCTCATTCTGACTCTCTTCCCAGGTGACCTCAGACTCTCAGGACTACAGTTAAAACTATTCAGTTTACTGGGAAAGTGGAGTAGTTCAGACAATGGTAGGATGGAAATTGATTTGTTTGGTGAGTGGTTAGCATCAATCCATCAGGGAACCGAGAGCCTATCCCAGGGATTCCAAAGGAGCAAGAAGCTGTCTGAAGATTACGCTGGGTCATGCTGGTCCCTTGAGTTAATCAACAGACTTTGGTCTTTGTCCTCAGACCTAAGTATATTGAGTGCAGCAGATTAATGTCTTTAAAAATCAATCTTTATGCTATAAATATACAGTAAGATTGAATGCTGCTTTCACAAAGTCACAATAGAATCATATGAATATTTTAAATATGCCAGCCAACAACACAAGGCTACTGGAGTATCATTGTGTCCAAACAAAGCTCTAATTGCATTGAGGTTCTGAATATTGTAAATAGAAATACCAATTGCTTCAAACTATTTGTAATCCAAGTTTTTTCCCCATGCTACTTTCCAAACCACAGAGTGTGGCTCCAAATTATTAGTCTATATAAGTGCTTCTCAACCAGTGGGTCATGACCTCTTTGGCAAACCTCTACATAAAAATTATTTACATTATGATACATAACCGTTTCTAAATTATAGTTATGAAGTAGCAATGGAAATAGCTCTATGATTGGGGGTCAGCACAACACGAGGAACAATATTAAAGGGTTGCAGCATTAGGCAGTTTGAGAACCACTGCTCTAGATGGTTGGTGTGGCTGACTGGCATGTAGACGCATTAGTCAGATTCAATTGCAAAGTCAATATCAAGAAATTTGGATTCAAACATCCTAAGCAGAGCAGCTGGAAAAGAACCTGCCTGGGGAATACAGATGTACAGAAAAAATAAGCAAACCACCACAAACAAACAAGAAGTGCTGTCTCAGGGTTCTTGAGATGGTCCTTAGTTACTACTGAAGGGTGTCCTCATTTGACACCCTTCTTTTTTAATAATCCTGACAGCTGGTTTTGGTCTTACCAGGTTATATTTATGATATGTGTCTTAAATTGGCATATATAACCATTTGGACTATATATAATAATATCAGGCAGGACTCACTGAAAATGTCACCATTGTAGAAACCTCATGAGACGAAAGACTAAGATTAGAGAGACATTTGAAAATAGAGAGAACTGAGAAATTGCTGGATTCCTGGATCCAGTGTGATGGAGGTGGGTCTTGTAATAATAAAGAAACTGCCTCGGCCCTCATAGGACAGAAAATTAGGTGGGTGGAGAAAACAGAAGAGAATTCTGGGAGAAAGAAGCTTAGTGAGGGAGTCGCCATGATTCTCCCGCTCCAGACAGATGCAGGTTAAGATCCTCCCTAGTAAGCCAGCTCATGGGCTACATAGAATATTAGAAATGGGTTAGAACAATATGTAAGAGCTAGCCAATAAGAAGCTGGAACTAGCCGGGCCAGGCAGTGTTTAATAGAATACAGTTTCC
>NW_026067919.1:5935411-6019910 GCF_014885135.2 Alexandromys fortis
TTATAATAATAAAGAAATTGTCTCGGCCCTCATAGGACAGAAAATTAGGTGGGTGGAGAAAACAGAAGAGAATTCTGGGAGAAAGAAGCTTAGTGAGGGAGTCGCCATGATTCTCCCGCTCCAGACAGATGCTGGTTAAGATCCTCCCTTGTAAGCCAGCTCATGGGCTACATAGAATATTAGAAATGGGTTAGAACAATATGTAAGAGCTAGCCAATAAGAAGCTGGAACTAGCCGGGCCAGGCAGTGTTTAATAGAATACAGTTTCCGTGTAATTATTTCGGGCATAAGCTAGCCATGCGGGCGGCTGGGTGCCGGGGACGCAGCCCTGCCGCTCCAATTTCAACACCAGTGTCTTGGATGAAGTCATGTTGTCCTTCAGAACAGTTTGCAGTTTCTCCCTTTTGTTAGGTGTTTATCTAATTCTCTTTACAAATTCTCAAAAGCACTGACTTTTGGTCAGTTTCTGTGCTTGGTTTTATCCCTCCTATGCAGCTGGTATTTGATAACTGTCTTTTGAGTCAGCAATTGAACTTGTGATGTTATCTTAGCAGGTGTGTGATGTACCTAGCCACAACACCTTTGTGGTTTTGATTTGCGTTGTCTGAACTTTAAGATCTTCCAAATATTTGTTAGAAATTTGTATTGCATTTTTATAAGGCACCTGTTCTTGATGTTTATTCTTTTTGTTGTTGGATTTTGTTCCTGTCTTATGGCTTGGGTGAGTTCTTTATTGTTTGGGGATATGCATTTGGGCATATCTGTAACAGTGTGTTCTCTTTTATGGATTCAATTTTTATTTTAGTTTTTGGAGATGAAATGTTATTATTTACCTATGTTGGCTTGAAACATGTAGTTCTATTGATTGCTTCTGTCTGTGCTACAATTATAGTCATGCACTATTTTACCCAACTTTGGTATGCTCTTTTATTGTTTTTATTTTATTTTCATATTTTAAATTCTATTATTATTCGTAATTTTTGTAAACTTTAGGTTGGCTTTGTATTCATTTTCAGGGAAATCAAGGAGTCTTTCCTACCCACTATGTCTTCCTATTTTAAATTATACAAAGATATTCAGAGAGAAAAAATGAGACAAGATATGTAACTAGGGAGAATCTAGTTCTCTCAGTTTCATTGATTAACTCTTTCCACAAGAGTGTTAGACTATGCACATATGAGGGAGAAAAAAGCTATGGTTAAGATCCTATACAAAGCATTGTCATTATTTTACTTAAGGTTAAAACTATCACCGAGTGGGCTGAGCAGATCGCTCCACAGTTAAGATCTTATCCTACTTTTGCAGTGAACTCAAGTTTGGTTCCCAGCACACTTCTTGGGCGACTCTCAACTTCCAGTTACTTCATCTTCAGGGGATCTGATGCCTCTCACCTCTGTGGGCATCTCACTCACATACACAAACTCCCACTCAGATACACACAGATCAATATCATTAAAATTAAATCTTAAAAAATATTATCACATAGTTAGATGTATGGATGAATTTTCTTTTCTTTATAATTCATGCATTTTTACTGTCCTCTGTCAGTATGGTGTATGTGTATGTGTTTATTTCTGACAAGACATTTAAAAACTTACAGTCCAGCAGAAAACAACAGACATCTCGAATGGTACTGTATGAGAATGTCCCCTAATGGATTTTGAAGCGCAGGATGCTCTGATCTAGACAAAAAAAGTAGATTAAAGTGCTCTTCGGTAGGAATATAGAGGGCTGAAAATTTCCAAAGTCAAATTGAATGGGAGGGGAAGGGACCCAAAATGCTAAAACTGAAGTATTCACAGAAAAGGAGTGAGGTAACAGGACTAAGGGAAAGAGAAATTCTGCAAGAGCAGGAGCATATGTCACATGTATCCATGCCATGCTGTTTCCTTCTTGGTCCAGAGAACACTAAGTAGCGTACATTTGAGGTCATTGAGTCACAGTGGTAGTGCATGTCAGAGTTCACCACTTAGAATGTTCATGTACCCCCTCCTTGAGTCTTTATAGCCATTCTTTCATATACTTAGTGTTGATGCCAACATTTGAACAACACACAACATAATTATATCCCTATCTTTTATGTGAATGATAAACTCAATAGAAGATCTGATTTGAAGTATCCAGCTTTCCTATATCTAATTCATAATTATGGGTGTATGGTATATGCTACACTGATTGTTGGGATTCTCATTAGCCACGTGAATGGTTACATTTTGAAATAGTAGATGGCACATTTATAGGATGAATCAGGAATAAACCCGAGTAGCTGTGTCCTTAGGCCTTTAGGTATCCTTTACTTCCTTATTTATAGGCAAGTATATTAATATGTAATTTATTGTATGGGTGTTGATAATATTGTTTTCCATTGTCTTTTTGACATATGAATCAGTGATGCTTATGATACATAAGAAGCCAAGGTTTTGCCAGAGTATTATCAAATAGCAGGGATGTTTAGAACAGAAAAACCAGAAAGATGACCATGCATCAGGTCGAGTTTGATTCTAGAAACAGAGTTACTAGAATCACCAGGTAACTCCTCTGTAATGTTAATTTCTAACTTAATAGATTCAATAGAAAATATTGCTCATCATACATTAGGTTTTGAAATTCAGGCTAAATAAAATTTCAGCATCCTATGACATTTAATCCAGCTGCAGTCACCATACCTTTGAATTAAGTTATTAATTACACTTAATTAAGCTCATTGAATTGGTATAATTTTCATTTCCAACTGCTTATTTCATAATTCCTGGATGAGTACAAATGCTGCTTAATTCCACAAATATTTGTTAAGGTTATTTTTATAAGATCTAGTTTTTGGTGTTTTAAATAATTGCTGATCTCAGATACTTTGAAAGACATTAAATATGTCTATCTCATTACTGTGACTGCTGTTTGAACTTTAGATGTCTTGTTTGGTTTTTGTCAATATAGGATTTTTTTGTAGCCTTGGCTGTCCTGGATATCTGAATACCAGGCTGGCTTTGAATTCACAGATCCACCTGCCTCTGCCTTCTGAGTGTTGGGATTAAAACATGTGCCTTCAGAGTCTACATGTAATTTTTTTTCCTAAGAGAATTGAATGTGTTTAAGAATTTAACTAATTCCTGAGGATAAACAAATGTGTGTGTATTTGTATGTATGTGTGTATGTAATTTTCTATGTTTATGTGTATTGTCTGTACCTCTGTGTATGTGCATATGTGCACTACATGCATTACCTGGTACCCATGGGAGTGAGAAAAGGGCATTGGTTGCTCTGGAACTGGAGTTACAGGTGGTTATGAGACACCGTATGAGTTTGAGGAACTAAAACTGGGTCCACTATAACAGGAACAAATGTTCTTGGCCACTAAGATATCTCTCCAGCTCCTGAAGAAATAAATGCACCAATGTAAATAATATTCAACATTCAATAATGTTAATAATATTCAACAATGCTGTATATTAACAATATACAACATTATACTCAATTGTGAGCAGGTGATCATTCGTGTTCACCTACCTCTGGCACCCAACATGGGGCTAGTGTTCATCTACATTTGTATGTATGTATGTATGTGTGTACATTAATAAATCTGAAAAAGGAATGTTTATGTACACATACATACAGTGGTAGAAATTTGTCCATATTCTCAAGAAAACTTTTATAATAGTTGTGTATCATGATTGCACATGTATAATGAATGTCAGTATAGTAGATAGTATTCACAGGAATGGAGGAGTGTATTGGAAGAACAAGAAGGAATCATTCAATGGTAAAATGGGCCTGCAACATCTTAGAAGTTTGGCTTCTGGTTGCCTGGCTTCCTCCAGTCCATCAAGTACAGCTGGAAATTGTTTAGATATCGGCATCAATTTGAGACTCCTCAAGACACATTTTCTGCCATTGCCTACCTTTGGGATAGGTCAACAATTAATTATCAATTTGACCCTTCAAAATAATATGCTTAAAAATGATCTATATATCTGGCTCTTTCTCCACATGAATTTTATTTCTTAGCTATTTCTCACTTATTAGTTTTGCAAGTTAATTTTGTGGCTTCAAGATATATGTTCTATCCTTCTGACCCAGAGACAAAAATGTTGAACACCTCATTGAAAACCAACAGGTTTTCAATTGTTTTCATTGTTTGAAAAGAAAACATACCTTGAATTAATACTCCCAAGGAAAGGAGCACCTATCTTTAAGTGTTCTGTTGTCATCACCAAGAGTCCTTCATTTTCGTTATTTCCTGGACATGCATCTCTGTGTGTTCATCCACATAAACAGTCCTTTTTCAGATTTATTAATAAAATAATCTGACCAATTTCACAATCCCACTTATGAATAGTTCCTGTGGTAACTCAATCATGCTATATTTTATGTGGAGAATGAGAATTGGAAAGAGAGGGAGGGGAAAAGAGAAAGGAGAGGAGAGGACAGGAGAGGAGAGGAGAGAGGAGGGGAGGGGAAGAGAGGAGAGGAGACAGATACAGACAAAAGCATACATACAGACATACACACAAACACACACACAAACTTGTGTGAAGTGTAGTCTTCCAGGAATAATCTCCAGTTGGGGAGATTATCTGTAGAGGAAAAATGAAAAATACCAGGAGATGAAGGTGGCTACTTCCTGACTGCCCTCTTGAGACATGCTCTAAACCACATCTAATGTCTCAGAAAAAAAGAGCCTAATGTCTGTCACCAAGGCCATGACAATTATTTTCTCTGAAAGCATAGTGCTTTAATGGTAAAAATTTTAAACCTGAGTAGGACTGTAACAGAAAGCAAATGTTATCCATTAGTTCTTGACTTCAAGGTCTTTTGTAGGAATTAGATTGCTCAGAACATCCCAACCATTTCTATTTCCTGTACTTCCTACAGACATGGATGATTAGCTTAGCAGGATAAAGGATCTATGGCAAAGGCTTTGATTCTTGACTTTCTTTGCATTGTCTAGGTTTAGAAAATAGATGGATCAAATGCCAAATTTTAATATAAACATGTGTGCATGTGTTTGCTATGTATTATTGTGTGAATGTATTCTGTCTAATAATATGTTGTCTTAGATAGGTAGCAAAATTGAAGTGGAATACTCATGGTTACCTTCACCCATGCACACACTCTGTTCTCTATCATCAACACTTCCTAATAAGATGGAACATGTCTACTAATGGATCTATATTGAAACATCACTGTCATCCAGATTACGTAACTTGTGATTTGCTTCCCTGGTAGTGGTGTGCATTTTATGGTCTTGAACAATACACAAAGGCATGTGTTGCCAGACACAATAGTATGCTGCACATATTCACTCTTGTGTCTTGCTAGTAATTTGTTTTCACTTCCGCAGAAGAGTGTGAAATTAAAATTGTATAGGATATGGTATTGTTTTAGGTTGCATTCTTGTACTTAATGATAACCATTTAAGTAGTATGTGGCAATTCACTTCTGTAATTCAACACTCTGAAGATTTCTATGTCATAACCACCAACAAAGGCTGGACACCTGTTAACCTGTAGTAATAGGAGCGGCGGGGCTGCGTCCCCGGCACCCCAGCCGCCTGGCTAGCTTATGCTCCAAAATAACAACACACAAACTGTATTCTTTTAAACACTGCCTGGCCCATTAGTTTCAGCCTCTTAACCCATTTCTAATAATCTATGTAGCACCACGAGGTGCACTTATCAGGAAAGATTCAGCATGTCTGACCTGGTGGCTGGCTACATCGCCATCTGCCTCAGAGAGCAGATCTATCGCGTCTGCCCGAGAGAGGGGGGAGCATGGTGTTATTTCCTCTTCCTCCCAGGATTCTGTTCTGTTTACTCCACCCACATATGTTCTAACCTATCAGGGCAAGCAGTTTCTTTATTTAATTAACCAATGACCTTCCTCCATCATTAACCAATAGTTCTTCCTTGGACCCTCCTTTTAACCTAATCCTGTTCACCATCTTCTACTTTGTGTCTTTATTAAATAAGATGTATTAAGTGGTACAGGATGTAATCCTCAATGGAAGTTTATTTATCCTTGAAATTGACATTTTCGTGTGCCTCCAAGTCTTTCTCTTTGTGTGTCTGCTATATCAGGTGAAGGGGCAGCACCATGAAGTACAGAAACTTTTCATATCCAACCTCATCGTTATTTATGGTCCCACCATAAATAATAAGAGCAGCATCCTCATTACTGGCTCTCTCTCATCTGTCTCTCTTTCCCACTCATAGCACCCACCCATGACATACAGAGTTTGTGACTCCAAAAGATGCTGAAGTGCCCAGTCTCACAAATCCCAGGACATAATACTGGCTGCTTCCTACACAACTTGGATAATCTCTGAGAAATATTGCCAAATGGGTCCCCTTAATGATCACTTAATGTAGAGGCCCAGATTGCCAAATCAGTTTTTCTTCTAAGTACAAATAAGAACTACTATTCTATATTAAAGATATTTGAAAATTATGTAAGTGTTAATATGATAGTTTGCCATATTATGATACTCTTCAGTAAAGCTTGTACACTTGATGGACACAGTCTACAGAGGCCTTATGGTCATTCCTAGACAACATTGTTGTATGTAAATTGATGTTCACATGTTGAAGTGATGGGTGCTACATACATTATAAGAACAGGGTAAATGAACTAATTTCCAAAGTATGTTACATCTTGTCTCCACCTGAGTTATTTGCTTGCACATCATCATACACATCCTTATAAATTAGTGTCCATACTTGGAGAGAGAAAGATGAATCTCTCTTTTAGAGAACTAAAAGCTTCCATTTGTTGGGGTACCAAGTATAGGGAATCCTAGCACCTGATTAATGTATATAATTTTCAGTCAAGTCTTTTTCTCTTGTAACCGAATTTTACAACATTTGTGTTATTTGAGTTCACATGCATAAAGATTCTAATTGCTAAATACTAAACATCTCACAGAGTTTTCTCTTTTGCACATTCCATTTTGGATTCATTCATTGAAATCTAAAACATATAGTTTTGCAATGTGCTCTGTTGAGTTCATTATGGGATCATTTGAAATTGGCTTCAGTTATTATAATCTTTGTTTTCAATATCTTTATAATAATCTTGGGGGCTTTGGAAATATAATTTAATTATCTTGCCTCTTAGTCTTGGACAGATATTTGCACATCTTTCCTCTGATTTGTTTTCAGCATTATAGGCAGAAATGTGTGTGAGCCACACTTTTGCCTTTTTCCCCCATAATACTACTCTAGCATCGTTTCCTTGGTGTGACGCCTTAGTGAAGATGTAGAATTAATCTTTTTCATCATAATTATCTGCACCTCTTTGAACCTTTGCAATCCTTATATATCCATGTCAAATCACTCTCAGTCCTAAACTGCATGTTCAAAGTCATCTTTTTTTTTTCTTTTCATGTCCAGTGGGAGTTAGTTACTGCACTGTTTTTTTTTTTTTTCCCATTGCTATGATAAAACACCATGGCCAAAAGCAACTTATACAAGGAAGGGTTTCTTTGTCTTGTGGCTCCAGAAGGATAGATATCTATCTTGGAGGGGAAGCATGGAAACAAGAGACAGACGTGGTAGCAAGGAGACTGAAGGGATTACATTTTGAATAACTAGCATAAGGCAGAGAGGACATAGTGGGAATAAGATGACATCTTAAGCTCTTGAGCACTGCACCCAGTGACATACTTCACTCAACAAGGACACACTTCTTAAAGCTCCCCAAGTAGCAACAGTAAGTAGGAACCAATGTTCAAACACAGGAACATATAGAAAACATTCTCAACCAAATAACAACCATGACAGAATAAACTGCTTTTGTTACACTATTAGCACCACTCAGTGTCTCTGTTCATTCAGATCAGTGAAAGTCACCACCATGTCACCTTTATGGAGTGGATGATTTTACCATGTCAAGAGATCATTTGGAAGCATGCATATGGAGAATTCCTCATGCCACTTCCATGATAAAAATCTCATCTGATTGTTTTGGGCAGCTTATATCAACAAGAAAAATTTACCTCGAGGGACATATATTTCAATGGGTTTCTTTCAAAAGTTTTCCCTACTAGGAATGATCTTGGTGGATAGAATTATCTACTATAAAGCACATTTGTGCTTTTCTTTACTCTCTAGTTTAGGAGAGACTAGACTAATTCAAAATGTCAGTGGGCAAAGAGTCTTTTGGAAAATTCTTGTCATAACAGCAGGCAACTTTTCTCCACAAGAGCCTAAAGACGTTACACTCAAAATTTAGGGAAGATGGGTCTGGCCTTTTCAAGGTAGGTAGAACTATAAACCAGTTTCCATTCACACAATACACAATGAAACCTAGAAGAGATCTATAATTTAATGCAGGGCCATAAAAATAAACTGGGCTTGGAAGAGTCTGTAGTAAGATGGTTGTGATAATCAAAGTAATAGAATTATAACCTAAGGCAATAGAGCATCCAAAATTGGCTTATGTGTAGATAGTTTATGTTTTTCTTTCCTTACGATGGATCCTAAAGGCATACGTTTATATTTCCCCCAAAAAAATCAAACTCCAGGTGAAATAAGTAATAATCACCTAAGTATCACATAATACCTTATCGCAGTCTGAAATGACAAAAATGAGATCACAATTCAGTTTTTAAAGGAAAAAATCCATTCCTTTCTTCTGCCTAAGCTTACACAAAACCAGGGAAACAAAAATTGATTTTTAGTTTCTTTTGGCCCTTTCAGTCATACTTGAATTTTCATGCTGTTGAAATCAGATGCACTTTGTATTGATCTGGGTCTTGAACCAGCATAATCTCTGATTAACACAACTGAAAGGATCGTCATTATAGTGAATCTAGAGAGAGTAAGGAAACTCTGCAGACTTAATGCATTTCAGAGTTTGTGGTTGCTTCCTAAGTCTTTGAATTATGCATTGGGTGCTTCAGGAAAAGAGAGAGCCATCTCCATCTATGTGTGCATTCAGAGGAAGACATTGGGAGTGGTTTACCTATCACTGTGGTGTCTGGTCAGTCCATTTGAGCCTGGTAAATTTATGCAGAAATGCCTAATGGTTTTATTATCTTCTAACTTCCGTATTCAATGCTACATCAGTATTGATAGTGGCATCTGTAAGAAAAGGATATGGCTTAACACAGGGAAAAGTATCTATAATTCAGTTGAGGCAGGGCTACTGAGTCCTCTGTCCAGATAGATAGGTCTGATCATTCATTGAACACAGGGACCCCATCCAAGCAATGGTTTTTTTTCAGGTAATAATTATCATGGCTTTATGAAGGAAAATTCTGATAGACTTAATCTTTAAAGTAAGAAGACATGTTGCTGGTTTGAAGGGAAAGTAATGAATCCCTTTGACTATTTTGGAAAGATATTTGAGAACAAACACACATTTTTTTTTTCCAAGAGAGGTACCTGCCTGTTCTGCAGAGTCCTGCTGCTTCTGTGAAGCCTTCCCTGGGCATCGGTTTCTGATGGTTTATCATCTATAATCCCAGACATAGCAGTGTAATTACTAAGGGGTCATTCTCTAAGCCCTAAGAAAAGCCTGTAAATGGAAACCACCCTTTCTTGGATGTCTATGTCATCTACAAAGTCTGCTTTGCATTTCTTATTTTCCACCTATCAATGCAAAGACACAATGCTTTTGTATCCGATTCCTTGATCTTCTTCTGTAATGTGTGCTTTTTGGCATCATGTGAATTTCACCTGTAGTATTGTTTAAGACCTAAAGTTGTGATCAGTACATTACAGATGAGGTTTAAAGAACTCATATATAAATATAATATTCCCCGGGAAAGTCATGAAATGGGATAGGAAATAATAAGGAATAATTATAACAGGGAATGTTTCTTTCTAAACCATAATACTTCTTCATGTCCTGGACATCATCTGGAAAAACAACCACTCTCAAATTTTCTATCACTCTAAGTCTATGACAGTTAACATGTCATATCCATTTGGTTATGTTTGGAACTTGATAGAAAACCCAGTGAGGAACAATGATAAACAATATTCACATCCCAAAATGCTATCCAAAACCTCAGAATAGATGGAGTGTGAGGAGGCTCTCCATGTTTAGTTCTTGTGCAATGTCTGTGGTGTAAACAAGAGAATCAATCAAAGTGATTCCCAATTTCTTGACTCCTATGTTTAGCTTTAAGTTTCAAGATCATACTGCTTTTCACTTCCTACTTACTAATGTAGTTGAGGTGGTATATTCCCCTCCTCCTCCTTCTCCTCCTCCTCCTCTCTCTTCTCCTCTTATTTGTGTTAATATTTTGATAAGTTAATACTTCAACAATCCAATGGCAAACTATTGATATAGGTGCAATATTCAGTTTTTTCTAAATATATGTTTAGATTTATAAAGATAGGTTGGCCTACTGTGAGAATGGAGACTCAATTCATGCCTAAAGTGAGTGATCTGTTTATGCAAATAATTTACCATTTCTTTTCAAGTACCAAGAAGTCCTGGTGATTTTGAATTCATAGGCTATGTCAATAGGCAAAGAAGATGAGCAACAGGCCAGAGAAGAATGGAGTTCTTTCTCATCTGAACGTTAGAAGTTGGGAAAGTATATCTTTCTCAATTTGCTGCTGAATAGTGATCGAAGAGGTATTGTGAGACATTGAGACTGGCTCTCAATATACTCAACTCCCCCCAGTGCATTATCCAGTTTCTCTGTATGGTGTCCTGAGAGAGTGGTTTCAATTTTCGTCATAAACAAGGTTTACCTTTACATGAAATGGGTTTAAATCACAGTGCCAGCATTTTGCTTTATCAAACGCTTTTACAATCTTACACCTTTCTCACAATCAGACAGAGTCACAGCTCATTTTCCCTTGCCAGTGGGAGATTAATTGAAAAATCTGCAGAAAATGTTTTTGAAGGATCAATAAATCCAGAAAATAAATGTCAGAAGTTTGGTATTATAAAACTCATAGTTGTGATGATGAATTTTTATTTCTAGAGGTTCATTCTAAATCCAAGTACAAGCACAAAGTTAATGCACTAGAACACAGAGTGAAGATTGGTCAACTGAGTTAAGGTTGGGAAAAGAAATTCAAATTTGCTCACTGTTATATAAAGAAGGGTAATTATTAGTAGCATTTTAGTGTTAAGGACAGACACAGTTTCCAGCAGCTAGTGACTTTCTGAAAACTTACTATGGAGTTTGGGGTACAGGCCTCACCCACATTAAGCCAGAGAGAAAAACTACAGTGGCAACTTTTTCACTGAGTATTCATAGTGATTATAAATAACTCTTGGCATAAGACATCCTTTGATTTCCTTACTTTCTGCCTCACAGAGCTTGGTCCCTTACGTGATTTGATCACATGCTTCTAAAATTGCTCCGCATGAACTTTTACTAATGTGAAGGAAGGAAGGAAGGAAGGAAGGAAGGAAGGAAGGAAGGAAGGAAGGAAGGAAGGAAGGAAGGAAGAAGAGAAAGGACTAAGCAGACTTGTGTCCAAGATCACAGCTCTTAGATATGAGATTGCCAGGACTAACCTCTGTTCTTTGCCTGTCGGGAATGGCATCTCTCAAGCCACAGATCTCTTGAGTCTCTAATGAATCTGTTGAGTAGTTTTTGTGTGTTTGTTTTTAATTTGGTTCCAGTATTTAATCTATTTAGATAATTATGCATATTAACTCCATTGCTTATAAATACAGACATAGTAATAGTGATTCTAAAAAGTCAAAGATGTAAATTTAACCCCTTTCATCTTCCTTTTAAAAGATTTTTCTTCATAATAGGAAGTATGTCCACCATTACTTTTAGGCTATACCTAATGCAAGAGTCTCAGCTATGGGACTGACCCACGTCTGTAGAACTCTCTTGAGTGAGGCCTCCTCTTGCTGTGATCGTCGTCAGTTTCCTTTTCTTCTGTCTGCCTCTTTGCTGTCTTCCAGTGCATGGTGAGTTGAAATTGACAGTGCCACATTTCCCTCTGACTGTCAAGCTCTCTAAACAGACAAAATCTAAGTAGGTTTTCTTTAGACATCCTGTAGCATGCAATGCAGCATGGTGTTAGGACAGGCATCTTCCAGATTGATGTAGCCAACCAGATGTACAGTGTGCCCACTGATTCTCCTGAGTCCTTCAAGACTACAGTATTTTCACTTGAGAATAGTAAAAATATATAAGCTATGAAAAAGTATGCAGGCATAGTAGGATTAGTTTACTAATACAAAAAGTTATCTTGGACTGGTATTCTTTATTTGTGACTATTATAAATTTTCCATGTAAAGACAGTAATAGAATAAAATCTATGCTTCATGATGTTGTGTATTTTAATTTATTGGGATACAGAATTTTTGATTAGTAATGAAGGACCAAGCTTTAACAGATTTGATAAGTATAGTAAAAGCTAAGGGGTAAACATAGATGGCAACAACTGAAGGCAAAACGCAGGTCAAGTTCATTGTTTTTAATGAAGCCTCAGTGGTTTCCATTACGGATTAGAATCCAGTGTACTAGTGAAGTATTCACAGCAAGACACTGCCATATTTTGAAAGGGAGAAAACCAATAGATTTCCTGAAAGGGGCTTTAGGCCATGCCCATAGCCCAGTGTAAAGCAGAGTTGAGTTGAATAACTAATAATGTTAAATTGTAACACAATAAGGCTCATTACCATCTGACCTCGGTATATATCTGAACTTAGAACTGCATAATGTGTCTGTCTGTCAATGTGTAGATTCCCAAACAGGGCAGAATGATGCGTGAATCTCCTTGAACTCAAGTTATACAAGGTTGTGAGCTGCCCAGCATGGATCCTGGGATCTGAGAAAGTTGTGTGTGTTCTTACATACTGAACCATCCCTCCAGCCCCATATGAAGAGATTTTAGAATCAGCCATAGGTGAAACCTGAGATTGTTATGTGCAGCATTGTAACCTAGCACTCAATTTTGATATTTCATCAGATACAGTTTGCTTGTTTTCCCCTTCTTATATTCTTTTCTTTTTTCTTTCTCTGTTTCTCTCTATATAGTTTTCATTGTAACCTTTCCCTATTATAGTAAAGTGCATATAATGTATATTTGACATTTTAAGCAGCCTTCCATGTTCTTTAACTGTTACGTAGAACCATTATACCCATTCACAGTTTTTGTGTAATCCCTATTTTCTGTATATATAGAATACCCAGAACTTTGTCAAAGCCTTCAATGAAACTCCTCCCTCCTTCTCAGCTCCCACAGTCACTGGCAATATCTCTTCCTCATTCTGCTTCTGAATTGGCTTATTCTAGATATCTCAGACAAGGGACACCATGGAAAATTTATCTCTCAAAGCATGGCTTATTTCATTCAGCATATCTTCAAGGTCTATCTGTATTGCAGATTTCAATTCTTTAAAAGACTGAGTCATACTCTGTTGTAAACATATGCCATCTTTTGCTAATCAATTCATCCACAGAAAGATTGACTTAGTCATTCATCTCCGGGCTATCGGGCATATTGCATCAGAAACATGAGTATACAAGAGACTCAAGTCCTTGCTTTCATTTCGGTGCATGTACAACCAAATGAAGAATCATTGAATTGCCATGCTTGCATTTAATAGTTTTATTATTTCCATATTAGTGGAACCACTTTACTTTCTTGATAATAATTCACAATGATTTTGTCCTCAGTGGACATTTGCCAACAGTTGTTTTGCAGTTTGTAAGATAATCAGGATTTTAGGATATGGGAAGTGATATATAAGAATAACCTTTCTCCATTAACCAAATATGTTGAACATCTCCTCACATGCCTTTTAATCATGTGAACATTTTCTCTGGAGGAATGGTCTGAAGTAGTATCGAGTTCAGGAAAAACAGGTATAATTATCACCTTGTTTTGGCGAAGGAAAGTAAGTTACTGCAATTGTCAACAGTCATTTAGCATGTACTCTGTGCCAGGCTGTGAGAGTGTTCTCAGTGTATGAGCTCATTCAGTACCTGCTCCATCTAGATGAATAGTATGAAGGCGGTGGTATTATTAATTCTATTGTTCACTTGAATATGTAGTATCTCACACACCATGTCTTTCCCCTTCGTTACAGAGCTCATGAGTAGCAGACGCTTGATGTAAAGTAAGTTCCCTTCAACTCAAAGCCATTGATTCTTAACTATTATGCAATATAGCCTAATACTTAGTAGTCTCTTGTATATATTAATAACTCATTATTCTTTCTTCAATCAAACACATGCATAGTCAACCCTCCTTTTTCTCCCACTCACCCCAACACTCCCACACCTCAGGTTTCAGTCATCATCTGCTCCATTCTAGCATAAAATGTCAAAATGATTTCACCCAGAATTTCCAGCAGGCAGTCATTCATCACCCAGTCATTCATAGTATACTTTTGAGACAATGTCTTTACCTTTCTTTCTCTACCTAGAAACATTAGGGCTATTGGGAAATAACTTTAGATAGGCCTTTTGTGTAACTGTGTCTAGACAGCAGAAGCACCAGTGACCTTTGTCCTGGACCATATTATCAAGGGTACATAATATCTCCATTTCTCCATTCTTCTGTGTCTCGTTCCTCCTCACTACTCTCTTTGTATCTCTATCCTTATCTCATTGTATATGTGCATTTCTCTATGAGTATCTACATCCGTGTGTCCATCTCAATTTTGGTCCCTCTTCTCAGACTCAACTACCGCCTTCTTCTGCCTTCCTCTAAGTCCCTGACCCATATACAGACTCCTGGTTTAAAGCAAAGAACACTTAGGAAGAAACAATACCTCTTTTCAGAGCAGGGTGTCAGCTTCACTCACTATCTATAACATTAAAGGTGTCGTCTCCACTGAGGAGACATGACAGGCAGATCATGAACTTAGTTTAGAAGATTGACATTCTTCAAGAATGAGGTGCCATAGTTTTAACTCAACTCATTACTACATGTAGCATCTGCCTTTGGGAGCTGAGCTTAGCACCACCAGACATAGGCAGTGAGGGAGCATCTGTAGTGGAAGCTCATGCTCCTTGTGCTCTGGGTAGCAAAAAGTTCTAGAAGGTCTATGGATGCTTAGCATGCTAACCCCTTAACTTTCAGTCATAGATTCTGGCTGATTATGAAAAGTCCAACATTTACCAGTTTTTATGCTTAAGAGGCAGCATGTAGCTCCTATATTATTTCATCGATGCAATACCAAGTATTTCCTAGTATGATCACTACTGACCTGAAAAGTTTACAAGGCTTATATAATTATTTGAGTATGCTCTCTGACACAGTGTTTGCTTCCTAGGTTAAGGGTGGTGACATAAAATGTCTATGTATTTAACTCAATGACTTCAGTCAAATGTGTAATTTCTATGTATGTATGCTATTTTGCATAGTGTATGAGAAGCTGTGCCTTGAAGCACATAGTCTCCACCCAGTGTCCTACTGTTGTGAGCCTTGTACCCGAGCAGCCGGTCTCTTTAATTTGTTTTGGTTATCAATTAGAATTAAATTACAGAGCCTATGCAAAGACTGGGGTTGATCACCAACCATGTCAAAGAAAAGAAAGAAACTGGATTTACAGTTTAGGAAAGTAATTAACTTAATACATTGAAAGTTATTCCCATTTCACCACACGGATATATGGGTACATTGTAGCTAAAATATCATAAAAGCCTGTCAAATTGTATGGTAGTGTTTAGTCTTGACAGCAACACCCATATATATTTAATTCCCTCATTATTATCAGTGGTTTTGTGCTATGTATGGTACACTGCTATTATTCACAGCTTGTATCAAAATTTTCCTATGATAGCAATCCAAAATGTTGAATATTGTTGTCCAGGTCATTTGCACTAGGTTTTAGGGCACAAAAACATGAACAGAATCTTTCTAAACAGAGTATTTTTATTTTTAATATTTTTCTTAATTCCTTGAGAATTTAATAAAATATGTTTTGATCATATTCACCCCAATTTATCTCCATAATTTCTCTTAGATCCACTTCCACCTTTATGTTTTCTTTTTCATTTTTAATTTAATAACTCATTGACTCCAATGTGTGTTGACTTTATACTATCTTCTGGGTGTGGGGACAGTTGAAATAATCTTTTTCTTTCTTTCTTTGGCTTTGATACAGGATCTTAATACAGAACCCTAGTAGGACAGGAATACACTACGTAACAACTCATGGGCCACTGGCTCAACCTCCCAGTGCTAAGGTTCTAGGCATATGTTTCCATGTAACTTTTGTTAGAACATTTTAACCTAGTTCCAGATAGTCAAACAAATATTCCACAATAATATTCAAGTGAGAGAATGTATCAGAGAGGTATTTTAAAACTGAAAAAAAAATTCTTAGCACTTGTCTTAGTTGCCTTTTTCTATGACAAAATATTATGACAAATGCCATTTCAGGTAGAGAGGATTTATTTTGCTTTACATTTTGAAGGTACAGTCGTCGTGATGCACACATACTGACAGAAGGAAGTGGATATGACTGATCATACTGGGTCTGTAGGCTGGAAGCCAAGGAGGATGCAGACTGGCTCTTGAGTTGTTATCCATGTTTTATTCAGTGTAGACCCCCCCATGCATGGAATGGTGCCAAAGCAATTCAGGTATATCTTCCTCCCCTAATTGGACTTTCATAAATCATTCTCACAGGTGTCCCAGGGCCCCTGTCTTCTAGAAGAATCTAGATTCTGTTCAATTCACAAGCAATATTAATCAACATTCTCTCCATTATGGACAGGCCTCAGCCTTAACTGATCATCATTTGAGATAGTAAGTATTCAAACATATCTTAAATGGTTTTAAAATTTGAGAAGATTGAATATTGCCTAGAATGAAAAGCTCTCCCACAGTTAACAAGGAGACACTAATCTTCTGCTTTGGAAACTTCATGTAAATTGCTCCAGAAATGTAAATTATTTTTACTCGGTTCTGTTGACAATGAAGCATTTTACTGGGGTTTTGTTGATCATATTGAAATACTTTGAAAGCTATTAATGCACATTAAAGAAATTTCATAGGGTTGGATATGTCTGTAAAATAAAAGCACAGAATTAGGAAGAAATTGGTTTTCTCAAGATTTATATATTATTTTTGAAGGTTTTCCACTGAATTGCAAATGTTGAACTGATGTTGGATCTTTTCAAGCAGTATTTTATTTGTCAAGGTAGAATGGTAAAACCAGATCCAACATGCTTTTTCCCAAATCACTATAACAGAACAACTGCATCAGAATTAAAGTCCTACTCAAATATTGTAAGCACCAACTAAATAAAAAGGGAGGGGCAACAACCAATACTATGAACTCCAGACATTGCAGTCAGTGTGGCAGAGCAAGGATGTGGCATCAGTTTTCTTTCTCCCCTGCAGACTGTTCAAGATCATTAATACCTTCAAACTCTCAGCAGTATTGTGACACTATAATGCAGCTGGATAAACTCAGGTATCCAAAGATGATTTTAATAAGATACTCCAAAACCAAACAAACAAGCAAATCATTAAAACGATGAAGACAATCCAAAGCTCACAAATGCAAAAAAAAAAAAAAAAAAAGCCAGTGTTTACAGGAATCTGGACAAAGATATGGCTTGAGCTCCATGGCTGTTGGAAAGAAAGGTTTCTCATCCATAACCATATAGTCCAACCCAGCCCAGGAGACAAATCCAAGTAAAGGTGCAGACTGCATATACTCAGCCATACATGATGCTACTTTGAACTATGCACTTGATCACGGAGACTCTGCAAGAAATGTTGACTCCTCACATTCTAGATGGTAGGGGACAGATAATAAATGAACTGCATGTGCACATAGGTAGAGAGACACAGATTCTGGCTTGTCTGATGTCATCAAGTAGAAAGACGACAGTGTGGAAGGAACACAATATAAACTCGTCCTTACTCAAGCCAGCAGGTGAGTGTATTGGGACACAAAGTATGACATGGATTCTTAGAGCCACTGTCATCCACAAAAGAGAACAATCATCTAAATGCTCTAAACTAAAATAAAGTAGATATGCTTATGGAAATTAAACAAATGCCCTTCTCAAATACTGTGATCCTTAACTTAACCTAGACTCTTACTGAGGTGACAGTTTACTTTGGATTGCCCTATGAGTAATATGTCAGTAGGTGTTTATCTTAATCAGGTTAATTGACATGGGAGCTCCTGATCACTATGGTAGGCACCATTACTTAGGCAGGGAGTCCAGAACTAAATAAGAATAAAAAAATTCTAGCTGAGCAGAAACAGAGAAGCAATTGAGCAAACATGTATTTTTTTCATCCCTCTTCTTGACTATAGATGTGATGTGACCATCTCTCTCAAGTTCCTACTGTCCAGATTTTCATTGTAGTGATGAACTATGACATGAGATTGTAGGCTAAAATAAACCCTTTCTCTCATAAGTTGCTTTTTATCAGAATATTTGATTGCAGATCACGTGAGGAAACGAGAGCAGCCAATAAAAGGAAAATACAACAGAAGAAAAAAATGAAAAGAAAGTGAGTGAAAAGTTATGTCAAAAATAAGACACCATGATCTAAAAATCAAAGAAGTTGAGCAAAAATGTCAGGTAAACAAGTAAAAGATGACTAAATATCTACCTATTCTACAGTGAGCAGGGATGTATGTCACAACAATGGAAAGCAGAAATACAAGACAGAGAGAAAAGGCTAGAACTTCCAGTCATGAAAGAATGAGCAAAGGATGTGTTATCTGTGAAAAATAAAGTTCACACATGAAATTAAAAATGGATTTAAAGCATAGTTAATAAGGTCAGATATGAACCAAGGGAATTAATGATGAAGCTTTTTTGAGGGCATCCTTTTATGTCTAATAAAATCAGATGACTGACATGTCAGCTCTGAGTTTGACAAATGTATTTTCATGTAACGACCAACGTTCCAAGAGTCAGAAACCTTTGCTTGTTCCAGACTGCGCTCAGGATACCACCGATATTTCCAGTTAGTTTCTCTCCTTCTCTATATTCCTTCCACCTCTGGTGAGTTTGTTCCTATAATTTTCTTATTTGTTACTATGATTTTAACATTTGCATAGGTAAAAACATACTGTCTATAATCCCTGGAGTCTGCACCCATTTATCAGCACAACGTGTGTGAATCACCTTTGAATTTATTAATAGTTGCTTTTGTTATCACAACACATTCAATGGTATATTTATTTTATTTGATTATTTATTCTCTATTTAAAGACATTTGATTTTTATTGTCAGATTCTTCTATACACAGCTCCTTGGACTTACTGAAATCTTTTTCACATACAGTTTTGTCTTATGATCATTCATAGTGGTGGGATGGCTGAGTCATGCTCTACACGCATGCTTAAAATGATAAGAAACCTCCACCTTGCTCTCCAGAGTTTTCTATGCAGTGTTCACCAAGGACTCTTAGCAAAAGTCCTTTTTTCATGAAGACATTTACATCATTTTGTAGTATGGCATTTTCATATGTTTAATTTTAGCCAATCTAATACATCAAGTTTTTTTTTGTGTTTTCATATGTTCTTAATTTTTATTTATTTCTGATACTGGAAATATTTTTGTTCTAATTTACTATCTGAACATAATTGGTAAAGTTTTTTTTTATTCCTATCCCCATTTGTTTCCTTGTCAATTTGTTTTCCAAAGATTTTACAGTTAGGTCAGGAAGTGTGAAATACCTCAGATCTTACCCTACTTTTAAGGTAATGAGTTACCCAGCTATAGACTAAAGCTAGTTTGACAAGAGTTGAGTCCAAAAAGCAAACAACTAATTGCTCTGGAGCAAAACAACCAACATCCATGGGCCCAACCTTTGAGCACCCCTGAGATGATACAGCCATCAGACATTACTCTGCACTTCTGCACTGGGTAGAAGGGTTATGGACCAGGGAAATAAGAGCAAGTGATGGTACAATGTTGACATAGGTGCTTCTGACACACGAAGTTCTCCTCCTCACTGCAGAAAAAATTGAATGGACAATAAAGATAGAGCAAGACTGGTATGCTGTGTCCTAGTCTTTATAGAATTATGGACACACCATGCACTATTTATAATGATCTTGCTACTTAAATGCTGTTGTAGCTCTAGGAGGCTATATTGTACAGAAATGTGAAGAAAATTTAAGACATTTCTCAATACATTTCCTTATACAAACAAGTCTTTTGCTAAGTTTATGACTCACAGCTATTTTTATTCATCTTTTTAAATAATTAATTTATTTCTTAAAAAACAATATTTTTATTCATTTTGCATATCAATCCCAGTTCCCACTTCCTACCTTGGCCTGCTTCCTTTACTCCCCCCACCCCACCCGCTTTTACTCCTCAGAGAGGCTAAGGCTTCCTACCAGCAGTCAACAAAGTCTAGCACATTAACTTGAGGTAGGACCTAGTCCCTCCCCACTCTATCTAGGTATCCATCCAAAGAGAATGGACTCCAAAATGACAGTTTGGGCAGTAGGGATAAAACCTGGCCCCACTGCCAGTGGCCCCACTGAATGCCCCAGCCATACAACTGTCACTCACATTCAGACCAGCCTGGTGCTGATATTACAGGCAGGAAAGAGCACACCTCTTCATTTATTTGTTTTACTTCCATCCGAGTTTTTTGATAAACTTACTGATATCCAAAGGTATTTGTCAAGGTATGTCTGGAGCCATACACTTCATTGAGAAGTGTAGTGGTAATGAGAGCATACAGAATTGTTCTTCTGTAGAGTGTGTTTGTAATTCCCAGTGAAAACAATCAAGATTTTGTTGTTGTTGAAGAGATTTCTATATAGATGCAGGCGTCACGGCAGACAGAGCCATTTTCTTTGAGTTGTCATTTAATCCTTTAGTGAGATAAGCCAATTTTCCTCTGCAAGGAAAAGCTCTATTTTACCTACAGGCACTTGCACTACTTTTTTACTGTTCTTTTAATGCTTGTAGAGTCTCCAGTATTGTAACTCTTGTATCTTCAGGATTAGTCTATGCAATTATCTCTTTATTTTGTTATGTGGTGAGTTTGGATAGAATTTTAATAATTTAATCATATTTTTCAATTAGACTATCTTTTATTTCACTTGATTTAGCATTTTGTTTTCAAGTATTCTATTCCATTAATGAACTATTATCAACATATTACTATATTTATTGTTTCTTTTTCTTCTACTTGCTTTGAACTTGTTTTTCATTTATAATTATTGATGGTGGTAATTTTAGTTGTTGAATTTGGGTTTTTTGTCTATTATAAGACATAATATTCTAAATATACTTTGAAAGTTATAACCCACATTTTTACTTTTATTTTGGCAAAAATGTTCTGTGGTTTCTTTTATATGGCATATGGACTACTTAGAGTATGTTAATATTGAAATATTGGTATATTTACCAATGAATTTGTCAATTCCAAATGGGAATCCAAATGGGAAGCTGACATTTCCGATGATAATGCCTGAGGTTGTTCTCTGTCCTTTCCATGGACACACAACGTGCACTCTCGAGTAACAGAATCAAATAAAAGCTTGTAGGTTAATGGAGTTGGGGCACTTGTCTAGTATGTTCACAGCTCTGGCTTTAATTCCTATCCTAAGGATCAGAAGTTAGTGAGGAGGGGAAGAAAAAAAGAGTATAATGAAGGTAGGAGGAAAATCAATTTTTCTAGGTTCACTCTGAGTTTTGCCTCATTATATTAAAAACAAGAGGGGAAAAGCCAAAAACAATTTTTATACTAGACATAGTGATTCATGCATAGAATCTCGACTTCTCAGGATCTTGAGACAGATTACAACAAATGTAAAGCCCTTCTGATTCACATAGGGAAAATGAGAAAGCCTTATTTCATAAAACAAAATTGAAAGAATCGCAGAAAAGTTACACTATTAACTTTGTCATTCTATTAATGTCTGTCCTAAAAATACACTGCGTGGAGGATTTTGGCTGTTGGATGATGCTCTCTCAGATGATTCTTATTTTAAATGCATTATACTGTTTTTGAGAATGATACATGCATGTTCTACAAAATAGTGAGTCTGGAAGGTTCTGTGTCTCATTGGCAGAATCAAGAAACCTTGCCTCTGTCTCCTCCAAATTCCTGTCACACTTTGAAAGTACCTTCTCTTGTTTGAGTCCAGAGGAGTGAGTTCATTCGGTGCCATCCCTACTTCTGTACCAGTGTATTTTTCCGCAAGATGTGTCTAGATGAGGGAAAGGAAAGAGAAAGTGTGCATTTGTGCATTCATACATACGCAGGGATTTCCATCATCCTCTCAGTAGTTCTAGGTCCTACACATCTCACCAGAAAGGAGATTATTTCACTTTCTACTTTTTATTTCCACTACGTCATGTCACAGTTCAGCTCTCCCCATGTCAAAGCTAAGATTAGAAGAAGGAAAGGAAAGTACCATAAGCTCCCCCGCAATCTTTGTGCTTCGGGTTTTCCTTTCTTTTTTTTTTTTCTTTTACTTTTTACCTATAATGCCTGCCAACATTTACCTTTGAGGAACCATTTGCTTTTTCTATTACTAGCCAGATAGTCTAGTTGTAACCCATGAGAGAGATGGGCAATAGTGGGCCTGTGGCGTGTTGCTCAGCAACAGAAGTCTAGAAACAGCGTATTCAACTTATAAATTAAGTACAGTGGCAGTATCTAGGAATGAGATGCTGGCTAACCAATAAGGAAAAAAAAAAATAACTGGCCTCACATACTTCTATTTCATTTTATCTCTCTTAAAAATAGAATTAAATGCAAGGAGTATGATACAAAATAATTTGGATTTGGCAATGACATTACTTGGAAGCAAATAGCATTCAGAATACTAAAAACTATGGAATCTATTTCATTATCCCTGAGTAAAATTAGACTGAGATAATATGAAGCATTATTAGAGATGTTAAAATGGTAGAGAAATATACCATACCAAAAATTTCAAACCCTGATAAGTTAAAGAAATAAAGACTATACAAGTATACCTTTTGTTATTACAAAACAGAAATATCATTGATCTTGATATTGCTCATATTATATATATATATGTCATATAATCTTTTGTGGATTTATACAAAATGGTTATCAATTTAACATTTAATGGACCCACTACTATATCATGTATAAGCTCTCATACATGTTCATATACGCTGCACACATGAAACGTGAGGTGGCTAATGAGGATGATATCTGAAGAACTAAACTATTAATTGAAAACACTTCATTGAAATCAGTTATGAACTTCTCTTTAGAACTAACGACTATTATTATCCAGTCTATGGTTACATGTAATTTTATGTTTGGTAAAGCGTATAATATTCTGTATGTATGTACATACCAGTTCTGTGCCTGGTGCTCATATAGGCAAGAAGAGAGAATTGGATATCCTGGAGCTGGAGTTACATATAGTTATGAACTCCCATGTGGATCCTCGGAATCAAGCTGGGATCTTTCTTAAGAGTAGAAAGTGCTTTTAACCACTGAGTCATCTCTCTAGCCCACAATTTATAGTCATACTTGTGGCTTTATATCTTAATTTTTTCTAGAAAATATTTATACTAAATTTTACATGAGATTGAAAAATAAGCAGTTTCTATTATATGGTAACAGAAATATATAATAACATAAAATGTGTAATTTCTGTCAGAATACATATATTTCTCTAGAAAATGTCTGAATTTAGTAAAATAGACTTTTATATTTAGAAAATTATCTGGAAGCTATTTAGTGTTACTATACACTTCACTTCTTCTGGAAGATTCAAGAACATTAGAGTAGAAATAGGCAATGAAGCTACCTAGTGGTCACCTGACTGATTTAGTGTTTGCTTTCATTCATTTTATTCATCAATTAACCAGGTCCTCTATCATTCTATGGACTTGAGACATCTATAAGCTTGCACACACACACACACACACACACACTATATATATATATATATATTAACTTTCTTACTATAGCACTTTATGCTCTAAATTTTTTGATAAATTTTCAACAAAATTCATATCAACATAATAGTAGGCATAATAGAGAACAAGTCAAGACGATTCAAGGAAATTGAGATTATAGGGAGGATAGATTCTTAATAATATTCTGATTTAGGAAGGAATAAAATCATCCAGAACTTCTGTAAGCATTTCAAGTCTAACACAGTCAAACCTATGATACATTGCTCAGTGTACGAAGTCCTGCCCTTTTTAATGTTTTTTTGCTTGAAGGCTGTGACTAACTGCATGTAATCAGAATCAGGGGAATATTTGTTCAACTCTGCTGGGGTCTTTATATCGGGGAAAGTAATTTAGTAAGCACATATATGTTCGTTTCTGTCTACTGATTTTATGTTGTTGTTCATATTAGGCCTATTTAGGCTGCTTCTTGCTTATGTGTAGGTGAATTCTTCTGCATCAACATCAACGTTTTCATAACTCATCTGGGCATTGAACAAAGTGATGATTCTTTTAGTGAAATTTGGACAAAGTAAAGTCAGTAAGAAGCCTGCCTTTTCTGGATACATAAAGCTCTCTATGAAGCCACGGTTCCACAGATGTCAGTAAAACAAGGTTACAGGTTCTCAGAGTTATATGCAAGATAATTAATAAGACCTACAGTCATTTCAGATGCACACTTTCATATAATTTAGGTTTACAATCAAGAGTTCCTTTCAGAACACAGGTTACCTACGGTTTGGTATTGAGCTCACTTGTTCAATATTGTTACTGTGAAAATTAACAAGTAGACTTTTAGTTTCAAGGATCTAAGTTATGTCTGAGAACATGTACTCTTTTATGCAAGATCTAGAAAAAAGGGAAAAGAAAAAGAAAGGAAGGAATGACAGAAAATCAACTTTTTGTGAAAAGTTGTATATTTAGAATCTGTTGCAGTCCCAATTTAAAAACGAATCCATTTCCTCATCCGTTCCAAGGATCCCTGCATGCCAGGAAAATATAGCATAGTGTCGAGCGTGCTGAGTTTAACCCAATATGGGTTAAACAGAATGAGAATGCCAGTGTCATAGAATATGCAACAAGCATGCTTGGGAGCTCTTAAATGACTAATGAAAGCAGCCATGAAGACAATATATGGACAGTTTTCATGAAAAGGAAAATTGAGTAGTTTTCATAAACACCAGAAAAGTTTATAGAATGAGCTTAAACCTAAACTTCATTTCATTTGGTTATCATACATCTTATGCCAACTTAAATGTTCTGCACAAATGATGCTGAAATTTAAAATATGTAGAATAGAATACTGAGGAAAATTTTCACTATATATCTCACAGGACAGAGTGCAAGCAATCTTTGAAGCTGAGTTTGAGAAGGTCCCAGGAAGCATGATAGTTACTTAAAGAAATTAAGCCCAGAGCTCTTTACACAATCCCCAAAGCTAGCCATTTAGTGGGTCTTAATAAATCTTTATTTTTTCTTCCTTTGCTGAATAACAATATCATACTCCAAAAAGTAGACCATTGAGGGCCCCATAGTTTCTAAATTTCTCCTAAACTCTGAAAATTTATACATCAGGGAAGGGAGTAAGAAACACTGAAAATCATGGACATTGAGTTGGGGTAGTAGCCAGCTTCCCAGCTGCAGTGGAGGACCCAGGGCACCTGTGAGCTCTACTCTGCTGATTAGCTCTGTAGAGACTCTGTTTGTACCCAGATTGCTTGCCTGCGGCTGGAACTGTTTCCTTTACTTTTCCACTTGAGAGCCATGCCACTTTATCTGCCTCGCCAGAGAACAGCAAAGGAACCAAGTGAATTTGGAAACTCAGTGCCCAGTAAGAAAATGTCTCAGCCTTAGAGATTATTTAGATGAGTCTCTAGTGTTAATATCAATCGTTGTCTACTGATATTTCAGGGACTTTCACAGATATTTCACAAGATGTTGATAATATCTTGTCAATATCAAGACAACGATTGAGTGTAGGCTCAAGCATGTTATGGGAAGTGTATGGAGTAAGATAACAACTGGCATGTCATTCATTGCCTTTTACATTGTCTGAGACAAGGTCTGTCTTTGGTGTCCTCTACCATATATGACAGACTTCTGGAATTTCTCCTATCTCATCCTCTCATTCACAGTTGAAAAACCAAGCTTTCCCGTTCTCCCTGATGTACACAGCATTCTTTGGGTTCTTGGGTCCAGACTCTGGTATTCATACTTCTACTGTAAGCCCTTTACCCTCTGAGCCAACTCTCCAACCCTGGATCTTCTCCTATAATGTTAAGCTCCACTAAACTCCCCCATTAGAAGGGAAACCATGTGTATAAAAATACAAGATTTTGTCACTAAAGTATATCTAGGGAAGGGTCAACAGATAGGGCACTATGCATTATTTTGGTTCTTTTTTATTTTTTATTTTTTTAATTAATTAATTAATTAATTTATTAAATATTTCTGTCTCTTCCCCACCTCCGCCTCCCCTTTCCCTCCCCCTCCCCCAATCAACTCCCCCTCCCTCGTCAGCCCAAAGAGCAATCAGGGCTCTCCGTACTTTCGTTGTTGGAATGAACATATTCTACAAACTCCTTGGTTACTAGAAAATAAGTATTACAGGGAACTGCGTTACAATTCCGCTGTTATGAGATACCAATGTAACTGGTTCACTTATTGAAAAAAAATGCATAGTGCATCTAGGTTGTTTCCAGGTTCTGGCTATTACAAACAATGCTGCTATGAACATAGTAGAGCATATATTTTTGTTGCATGATAAGGCCTCTCTTGGATATATTCCCAAGAGTGGTATTGCTGGGTCCATGGGTAGGTTGATCCCAAATTTTCTGAGAAACCGCCACACTGCTTTCCAGAGTGGTTGTACAAGTTTGCATTCCCACCAGCAATGGATAAGTGTACCCCTTTCTCCACAACCTCTCCAGCATAGGCTATCATTGGTGTTTTTGATTTTAGCCATTCTGACAGGTGTAAGATGGTATCTTAAAGTTGTCTTGATTTGCATTTCCCTGATCGCTAAGGAAGTTGAGCATGACCTTAGGTGTCTTTTGGCCATTTGAACTTCTTCTGTTGAGAGATCTCTGTTCAGCTCAGTGCCCCATTTTATAATTGGGTTGATTAGCCTTTTACAGTCTAGTTTCTTAAGTTCTTTATATATTTTGGAGATCAGACCTTTGTCAGTTGCGGGGTTGGTGAAGATCTTCTCCCAGTCAGTGGGTTGCCTTTCTGTCTTAGCGACAGTGTCCTTTGCTTTACAGAAGCTTCTCAGTCTCAGGAGGCCCCATTTATTCAATGTGGCCCTTACTGTCTGTGCTGCTGAGGTTATACTTAGGAAGCTTCTGGCTTTTCCAATACTTAATGATGTTACGTGAATATTTAATATTTTCAAATAGCCTTGTAGAATTTTCATGAGCTATCATACTTAATTCCCAAAACAGTCCTGCACATTAGGTTTTATCATCTCTTTATACCAGGTGCAGAGACTGAGGAATAAAATCGAACCATTTTAACAGTGATAATACAGCTTTGCAAATAATTGAGTTGACATTTGCAACCCAGTGCTCTCATTGCATGATAAATTCTCTTCAAAATCACCAAGATTGCAGTATATCATCTCTTTAATTGTTGTAGCTGTTTCTGATACAAAGTTGGGAAAGAAAAAAGGGAGATATTCATTTAAGGATTTGGGCCAAATACAGCCTTGGTTTGCCTTTATCAGAAGGTTAGGAGAGAGTAAGCTATACATGCAGTTGTCTGGGTTGAATATTTATCAGGCACAGAGGAAATAAAATAAAAAGCTTCATAAAATTAGAGGGTATCTAATAAATAACAGGGAGCAAAAGATGCCGTTGTATGGGGTGACTGAGAGATGATGACTTGGAACAAAGTACTAAGGTAAAAAAGCTAAGGTAAGTGTAAAGGTAAAAAATTATCAATTTATAAAAATACTGTTTGTGATTTTAGTGAAGGGTACTGCTTCTTTGATATCCCCGAGACAAAAGGATGGTGTAGTCAATGTAATCCACTATGTAAGTAAAGTGAAAAAAGACAAATACAGTCATCTCATTAGATGCTAAAAAAAAAAGCCTTTGAAAAATTCACCACCCCTTTATGATAAAAGTCTTGGAAAGAATACGGGTACAAATGACATACCTAAACATAATAAAGGAAATTTGCAGCAAGCCTATAGCCAACCTCAAATTAAATGGAGAGAAACGCATCAATCACAATTCCACTAAGATTAGGTACAAGAAATTGCTGTCCTCTCCATATCTATTTATTTAAGAGCTATCTAGAGCAATAAGATAACTGAAGGAGATCAAGAAGATATAAGTTGAAACAGAAGAAGTCAAAGTATTCTTATTTTCAGAAAATATGATAGTATACATAACAGATTCCAAAAATTCTACTAGGTAACTACTAGAGCTGATAAACAACATCATCAATGTGTCTGGCTACAAGATAAACTCAAAACAATCAGTATCTCACACCTTAGTGTAACCCTAACCAACGAAATGAAAGACTTTTAAACAAGATTTGAAGAAGATATCAGAAGATGGAAAGGTCTCCCATGCTCATGGATTGGAGAATTGACATAGTAAAAATGGCCATCCTGTAAAAAGCAGTCTGAAAATTCAACCCAATCCCAATTAAAATTCTGGCTCAATTCTTTACAGACCTCAAAAGGACTCAGTTTCATATGGAAAAACAAAAGCCCAAGATAGCTAAAACAATATTGAACAATAAAAGAATTTCTTGAGATATCACTATTCCTGATATCAAGCCATGTAGTAATACGAGCACCGGGGCTGCGTCCCGGCACCCAGCCACCCGCATGGCTAGCTTATGCCCTGAAATAATTACACGGAAACTGTATTCTTTTGAACACTGCTTGGCCCATTAGTTCCAGCCTCTTATTGGCTAGTTCTTACATATTGATCTAACCCATTTCTAATATCTGTGTAGCCCATGAGGTGGCTTACCAGGGAGGATCTTAACCTACGTCTGTGTCCAGCAGGAGAAACACGGTGACTGCCTGACTCGGCTTCTTTTTCCCAGCATTCTGTTCTGTCTACTCCGCCTACCTAATTTTCTGTCCTATCAGGGCCAAGGCAGTTTCTTTATTTAACCAATGAAATCAACACAAAACAGAAGACTCTCCCCTATCAAAGCCATATCCCAGAACTATAGTAATGAAAACCACATGGTGTTGGTATGAAAATAGACATGTTGATCATTGGAATTAAAAAGGAGACCCAGACATAAATCCACACACATAACTTTATTTTTGATAAAGAAACCAGTAATACATTTTGGAAAAAGACAGCATCTTCAACAAATGATCCTGGTCTAACTGGATAGCTGCATTTGGAAAAGGGCAAATAGATACATATTTATCAACCTGCACAAAACTCAAGTCCACATGAACTAAAGCCCTCAACATAAAACCAGACACACCGAATCTGATAGAAGAGAAATGAAGGATTAGCCTTGAACTCACTGACACCACAGACAACTTCCTAAGCACAACAACACCAGAGCACTCATTAAGATCAACAAGTAATAAATGGGATTTCATGAAGCTGCAAAGCTTCTGTAAGGCAAAGTACAAGTCAATAGGACAAAATGACAACCTCAGAATGAGAAAAGATTTTCACTAACTCAACATCAGATAGGGAGATAACATCTAAAATACATAAGGAACTCAAAAATTTAGAAATCAATAAACCAATTCAATCAAAAAATGGGGTATAGACTTAATCAGATAATTCTCATTGGAGGAATCTAAAATGCCTGAGAAACACTTAAAGAAATGTTCAACATCCTTAGCCACCAGGGAAATACAAATCAAATTGGTTTTGAGAGTCCATCTTCTCTCTGCCAGAAGGCTTAAATCAACAACATGACAACTCATGCTGGCAAGGATGTGAACAAGGGAATACTCCTCCATTGCTACTGGGATTTCAAACTCATACAGCCACTATGGAAATGAGTATGGTGTTTCCCCCAGAAAATTGACAATTGATCTACCTCAGTATCCAGCTAGACCACTGTTGGATTTATACCCAAAGGTCGTTTCATCTTACGACACTTGCTCAACTATGTTCATCGCAGCTGTATTCACAAAATGAAAAACTAGAAACAACCTAGATGTCACTCAACCAAAAAATGGATAAAGAAAATTTGGTAGAGCTAGAGAGATGGCTCAGCAGTTAAGAGGATGGGCTGCTCTTCCAGATCCCAAGTTCCATGACCAGCAGCTACATGGTGGCACACAATTATCTGTGGTCTGATACCCTTTGCTGGCATAAGGCAAATAGAGCACTAATATACATAAAGTAAATAAATTAATTAAAAGTAAGTTAAATCTTTGAAAAAATGGTATATTTACATAATGGAGTTTTACTCAGTTGTTACAAAGAAATGACATCATGAAATTTGCAGGCAAATGGATGAAACTAGAAATATCATCCTGAGAGATGCAACCCAGACTCAGAAAACCGAACATGATTTTTACTTACTTACAAGTGGATGTTAGGTATTAAATAAAGGATAATCGTGCTACAACATACGGATCTAGAGAATTTAGAGGAGTGGTCTGGGGGGACATATGAATCTAACTGGGATGGGGAAATAGGATAAATTTTGTGAGTGAATGGGGATGGATATAGGAGAGAACAGGTGGTAAAGGGGGGAGAGAGAGAGAGAGAGAGAGAGAGAGAGAGAGAGAGAGAGAGAGAGAGAGAGAGAGAATGGGGAGAAATAGCTAAAATAGGTAAACTTTTATGGGTTGACATGGAAATTTGTTGCAGTGAAAACTTCCCAAATCCTATGAGGTTGGCTCTAGTGAAGACTCCTAGTAATGGAGAATATGGAACATGAACCAACTATCTTCTCCAGCACAAAATCTATGACCCACAGCCTATCCTGTCTGCAAAATGTGCTTAGGCAATGGTGGTTCAGAGCTTGTGGGAGTGTTCAACCAACCTGATCATCTTACCTGATGCCTACATCATGAGAGCAAACCCGTGCCCCACACTGTCTGGATGACTAAGTTATAGAAACTAGATGGTTCAGAGACCTACAACAGAATAAAACACGATGTACCCCCCGACACACACGCCTGAATAAAAGCCAGTGAAATGTTTCTGGATTATATTCTCCTGTACTCGTGAATCAGTGCCTAGCCCAATCATTATCAGAGAGGCTTTCTTTAGTGGTTCATGGAGGAAATACAGAGAACCACAGCCAAACATACAGACAGAGCTGAGAGAACTCTGCAGATGGGGAGGAAGAATTGTAATAGCCAGAACAGAAGACACCAGTTGAACAACTAAGCAAAACCTATTTGTGCTCATAGAGACTGAAGTAGCTATCATTGAGGCTGTATGGAACTGTACCAGCCCTCTGCATACGTCCTGTGGTTCTTTAGCCTGAGATTCTTTTCAGACTCATACCAATGAGGGTGGAGTTGTCTCTGACCCTTTTACCTGCTCATGGTACCTACTTCCTCCTACTGAGTTGATATGAGGGTATATGCCTAGTTTTATTACATCTTGTTAGGCTACGTTTGTTGATATTACTGTTGTTTTCTGAAGGCAAATGGAGGAACAGTGGATCTTAGGGAGAGTGGAGGTGCGGAGTGTTGGGAGGGGAATGGAGACTTGGCTGTGGTTGGGATGTACTAATCAAAGACTCTGTATTTCTAAATGAAAACTAAAATTGAATATGGAAGAAGGAAGAATGAAAGTCTAAGAGCAAATAAAGTGATGACAGGCTGCGGAAAAACAAAATGGAGAACGGAAGTTTTCTTTTAGACATAATCGTATCTATAGCACTCTCATAGAGATGTTCAAAGATCTGTTCAGGTTTTTCTAGAAAAAGAGAAAGAAAAAATGCTCTGTCAGTGTTTCTTACATGCCTTCCTGTTGGCCCTCTTGATGATTTATTAGCATTGATATTAAAATGACATTCTCAAGGAGGAGGACACTTGTAGAAATTAGAGTGAAATATGCAAAGCATGTTTTCAGTGATAGTCACTGATACACACCAAGTTAAAGGCTTATTTTTAATCATCAGTCTACGTCTAAGATTTTAACATAAGGACAAACTAGATAAAGAAAATTATCTGACTTTTGTACTACTTTTCAGCATTTTTGAATGTTTAAAATTTGTTGAGTAGAAAATTTTAAAAACACATTTCCATATATAGACAAATATTAAATGAGGTCTGACCTCTTTAAGAGAAGGAGAGTGACATTTAATTGTCTGGTGTGAGCAAAGTGACTCCGAAGTCAGTACTTTATCCTCTGACATGAACATTTCTCTAGGTGATCAGCTCACAGAGTATATAAACCCACTTCCTAGGCATCTTTAGACTGTCTGCTCATAAACCAAATATCCCTATTGTACCCTGCAAAATACATTTATTTTTTTTATCATTTTAAAGGCAGGTTATACATATTTCCTAATAAATATATTGTTTATATGTAATATAACTAACCTGTAGAAGAGCAGAGTCAAAGTCAACACTAGAACTATAGTCCCAAGGTAAATACTATGGTGCTTGAAGGAACAAGATCAGCCCTGTGGAACTGCGGACTCAAGGTCAACACTGCCATTACAGATCCATGATTAATAAGTTAACACTGCAGCCCCATAGTCAACGTTGTGCAATTACAGACCCAAGGTTATCCTTATGAAACTGCAGACACAAGGTCAGTGCTGTAGTTCTCCGGTCCCAAGTTCATCAGTATGGAATCACAGGCTTAAGTTGGGCCAACACTGTACCATTACAGACCAAGGTCAGCATGGAGGAACTAACTTAAAAAGGTAATTTGTAGCTGGAGAAGTGAACACTGTGAAACCATTCCTTTCTTAGTAAAATGCTCCTTATAAATCAAGCAGAGAGAATATCTCCTCCAAGCCTCTCCTGTGTCGAGGTATTCTGTCCTTCTGATATAATGGTCCTAGCAGGAGACAAGACATTTTAAACAGAGACACTATTGCTCCTCCCTTTGTCTATCAGTCCATAGTAACAATAGACACCAGCGTGTTAATTTTTTTTTCAGGAAGCTGATTGATACAAGGCAGAGTAAGGCTGAAACCCTGGTCCTAACATGATGAAGAACTTACCCCCCCCAGGAGGAAATTCCATACACTAATGATAACTTTATGAAATACCTTGTAGCACAGACCAGAGCTTTGATGATGATGGCTAAATAATGAATAGAAACAATTGTTGACTGGGACTACTGAGGTATAAACAACTCTTCCAGTTAAAACTATGTCTCAGGTTAGTATCCTAAACACGGACCCAATGAGAACCACTGGCACCTATTTTCCTCTTTGCTGATGTGCTCACATAGAATAAATTCCCTATCTCTGCTCTCCACTACAAATAACAATTAAGAAAAAAGAAAAACTCCTATAGACACTAGTATTGTCTTTGTTTCAGATTTTATAGGCAATAGTTGCTTTTGAAGGTGTACTTAAACTCCACAAGAGACAGTCTAAATGGCAAAATTAAATGTAATTCAGTAAAGATGTGCCTCAAGAATTTTCTTAAATCGTTGTGAATTTCCACATTTTCTTGGTAAATTTTCTTTCTTCACTAGTGAAGACAAGAGCTTGTGGCAAACTGTTAATTAATTATGATACATTCATTATTTATGGAACTTACCATTTTAAATGACATTGTGAAGGTCACCCCATAGTTTTAAATCTCAATTGAGCTTGCTGAGTAGCTATACAATGTCACCAAAGGTAGCTCTAGAAGCCTGGTTGGTACTTGCCCATCCATGGTGTGTGTTCTCTTTGCTATGGAGATGCTTTTTGTGTTCTTGGATACCTCTTTGAGGGGCATTTCTGAGATGAGTTTTAATGATTATTCTGTGTGCTTTAATGCTTGTGGTACCTAGAACAGGATGTGCCCATGGTTACAAAATAAAGACTGTGCCTGACTCATCAACCTTGTCTCATGCTAATCCTCATCTTCCTGCATATGAGCTAGTGTACTGACTCCCAAACAAATCAGTTCTTAATTTATGGTATTTGCTAAGAATCTTCTTCATGGATTAAATGAGAATTAGAGGAACTTCGGATTCTACTGAAGAAGAAGATAACTGAATCGTGACTTATAAACTTCTACTTTATGATGATGCAAAGAAGCACATGTTTAGTAGAAACTATCGTTAAGATCTTTACGATTTCTGGGATGGTAATATGCAACAGGAGACTTTCATAATGCTGGAAGCTGGAAGTGAGCCCAAGTCTTCAGCCAGCCACTCTATCACAAGATGGACAAGCACTACTCTACAGCTCCTCATCTTGCTAAAGTGTAACACCCTAAGGGATAGTTGAATTCAATTCATTTTCCACTTGGAGTACTTTCTTTTTTATCTCTTATAAGGTTTATCAGCACATACCCCATTAAGATGAATGTAAGGTCCTGGAAGATGAAACAGAAAACAGTGGCTTTCATGTGTTGGCATTCTCCTAAGTGCTTTTCATGTATTATCCTATTTTTATCTTACAGCAATCCTGGGAGGGGGCGCTGCTTAACATAGACGAGAATGAAGGGCATAGATACTAAACTAATCCTCCAACTAATGGTTCAAGAGCCATTTAGTGATGATGCTGAGCTGACAGCCTTGCTATGTGGCTACAGATTTTGCCATCATAGAAAGGGTTAGTTGGGCAAACATTAATTGTGGCCTTAGTGTCATGAGGATACACCATGTGATAACTTGGATATATGTATATTTTACATTAAAAAGAATAAGGAAATAATACTGTTTGAGGCAACTGATATAGCCTGACTTAGTATGACAATTTCTCACCTCCAATACTGCAGAAGAAATGAGCAGTAGTGAAAAGGCTGAGACCATTGGATAAGATGCATAGGTCATATTAGGTCATTTTTAGGTGCTTAGCTCTGGTTACAGATTGCTTGGTAAAGTGTTAACACTAAGTGAAATGGGAGAGGTGAATGGAAGATTTCAGTGTCCTGTATTTGCCCTTAATCTATAGAATTATAATTGCTTGCATTAATTTAAATTGCATTTTAAACTGTAATTTAATCTAGTTGAAAAGTAAGGTTACTTGTGTACAAGACTTTATATACACAGAATCTTCTGTTAATTCTAGAAACATTGGTCTTTTTCTTTCTCTTCTCACAAAGCACTTTGGGTTTACCTCGACATAATGCCTGCCCTAATTGGTATATTTATTAGTGTATAATTAACAAATTATACTCAATTTAAGAACATGCCTTCATCCTCTAAAATGGGAGACTGTAGCCATCATTCCATACCCCCAGATTGCTTCACTTTACATCCTTATACTACAGTTAATCCTTGCACTATGTAGCTGGGATGTCCTATTCTGTACATTTCTCATGGATACATTCATATAGTACACAATCATTGTCAAAGCCTTCTTTCTTTAGCACAATCCTTTTAAGTTTCATTCATCTATCAACACTTTATTTTACAGACAAATGGTATTACATTGTTCAGTTCTGCCCTTTTTTGTTCATGTAGAAGTTGCTAGGTATAGGAGTTTTCCAATTTCATCGCAGTTATGGATAACGCTGCCATTGTTAGTGGGATCACAGTTTCAGTATCAACCAGTGCTTTCATTTTTCTTGGCCATATTATTGATTTTAGCCCAATTATTTCTACTTCAAATTCTGAGGTAGTTCTTTCTGAGAAAATGAATCAAAGAAACTCAAGATGTTGAAAATTATAATTATTTTTAATGCCCAGTGCATTTTGACACTATACATATAATCTGTAGATGACATATGTCTACAAAATAGAGGGTAATTTTTAATGTGCAGCACAACCTACTATGCAAGAGCATGATCAACTGTGTTTCCTTCAAAGAAGTCTTTATTGAAGTTACTCAGTAGATTCCCAACTCCTCTTTAGAAATATCTTCTGACTGGTGTTTTATGGATTGTAGTAGCAAATTGACTATTTGTCATAGCCTTTGCCTTCAGTGAGAGGTCCTGTTGAAATAAAATCACTTCTGGTGGTTTCTAAAAAATCAGATTTTTTTTTCTAGGAGCATTTCCTCCATGATGCCTTGTCACAATACTGGCTGAAGTGAGAAGGGCAGACGCACAGAGCCCAAAGCCCATTTCCCCTCCCAAAGAATTGTTTTCTCGGTACATGTTATCAATGTGCTTGCAAGACTGGCAAAAAATAATATTGGAGAACATCGCCTTTGTGGAAGAGTGTGTGTCTTCACAATTGCTAAAGACATGATCCCCTTCACTCATCATTTGTGGCATTCAGCAAGGCAGAAGAGGTTCAAAGCAGGCTTCCAGATGGATCTGCTTTAAATCATTGCATCCTGCACCTCAGTTCTTAATGAACCTCTAGGGAGCTCTTTCCAGTCAGGTGGTGTTTCAAATTGATGCTCACTTCACAGACCACATCAGTCGTTTGCCTTAAACTTCCATCCCCTTTGTAAACACCATACAATTTCAGGTAAACGAAGAGACCTTTCTGAAATTTTGATAATGGAGAAGACTCAAATTATATAGTCATTTGAGAACATCAATAATAATTGAAACTTAATTCATAAAGCACAAGAAGTAGGGAGGTCTGGCTTAGCAGTTAAGGCTCTTACCACAGGAGCAAAAGGACTGAAGTTTGGATTTCTCAAATGCACTTGTTGGTGATAAACATGCCTGTCTATCATCCCACATGGGGAAGGCAGAGACAGGAAATCCTAACAGCAGGCTGGTTACCAAAGCACCTAAAACCGTGGGGTATGGAGTCAATGAACTTCTCACGTGAATGAACTGGATAGAGAACAAGGTAGTCATTCAGTGTCAACTTTGGTTTTCCATGTTCACATGCACACCTAAGCATGTGCACTCACAAGTACATATGCAAACACACACTCATGCCATTTATTTACACACAATAAAAAGACAGTTATTGTAATCCAATAATTCGGAATTTGACATTTATGTTATTTTGCATGCTTGCATGTGACTGATTTGCTAGAGCCAAGTTTCTGGTTCTTCTTATTTTAGATTTTTCTTTTAAATAACAATCCAAGTTCCTGTTCCCTCCCCTACTCCCATCCTCCCACCCTGCTCCCATCTAATCCTCAAAGAGGGTAAGGCACATTGCCTTGTGAAAGATCCAAGTCCCTTCCTACTATATCTAGGCTGAGCAAGGTATACATCCAAAGAGAATAGGATCCCAAAAAATCAGTACATGCAATAGGGATAAATCATGGTGCTACCGTGCCAGCCAATGCAACTGTCAACCACATTCAGAGGAACTAGTTTGGTCCTATGCTTGTTCATTCCTAGTCCAGGTGGAGCTAGTGAGCTCCCATTAGCTCAGGCAAACTGTTTCAGTGGGTGAACCCATCATGGTCTTGACCTTCTTCCACCCTTCCACTAGACTTTGGGAGCTCATTCCAGTGCTCTGATGTGGGTCTTTGCCTTTGCCTCCATCAGTTGCTGGATGAAGGCTCTATGGTCATGTTTAAGATAATCATCAGTCTGACTACAGGGCAAGTCAAGATCAGGTCCCCTCTCCTCTATTGCCTAGGGTCCTAGGTGGGGTCATCCTTTTGTATTCCTGGGATTTTCTCTAGAGCCAGGTTTTTGCTAAACCTATAATGGCTCTCTCAGTCAAGATATCTCTCTCCTTGCTCTCATCTCTGTCCTTTCTCAATCTCAACCATACCATTTCCTCAAGTTCTCCTCTTCCCTTCTCCTCTCTTCCCTTTACTCCTCCTACCATCCCCTCTCCCCCTGCCCCCATGTTCCAACCCTGCCAGTCAATCCTGTCTATTTCCAATTTCCAGGTGGGTCTATATATTTTTTCTTTGGGTTCACCTTATTACTTAGCTTCTTTAGGATCATGAACTATAGGCTCAATGTCCTTTGTTTATAGCTAGTATCCACTTATGAGTGAATACCTACCATATTCACCTTTTTGGGTCTGGTTTACCTCACTCAGGATAGTGTTTTCTAATTCCATCCATTTGCATGCAAAATTTAAGATGTCATTGTTTTTTTGCTGCTTAGTAGTACTCTAATTTGTAAATGTGTCACATTTTCGTTATCCATTCTTCGGTTGAGGAGCATCTAGATTGTTTCCAGGTTCTGGCTATTACATATAATGCTGCTATAAACATAGTTGAACAAATGCTTTAGTAATATGATTGAGCATCTGTTGGGTATATGCCCAAGAGTGGTATTGCTGGATTCTGAGGTAGGTTGATACCCAAATTCCTGAGAAGCCACCATACTAATTTCCAAAGTGGTTGTACAAGTTTGCATTCCCACCAGCAATAGATGCATGTTCATTCCTCGTACTCCACATCCTCTCCATCATAAGCTATCATTAGTGTTTTTGATGTTAGTCATTAGGACAGTTGTAAGTTTCTTGTTCTTAATTTTAATAAAAGCATATTTCAGTTCTCCTATTTATTTCAGGTCATCTCGACTTGGGTGTTCATTTTGCATAATGCCATAAATTTATGGAAACAGAAAGCCAAGAATATCTCAAAATACCATAATATTCCAAAATGGGTACTGAAGGCAGTGATAGAGAAAATGTATCCCCACATTGGAACACTGGACTAAGCTCCCAAGGTTCAGATGAAAAGCAGAAGGAGGGAGAACATGAGCAAGGAAGTCAGGACTGCAAGGGGTGCACCCACCCACTGAGATGGTGGGGCTGATCTAACAGGAGCTCACCAAGGCCAGCGGAACTGGGACTGATGGAGCATGTGATCAAACCGGACTCTCTGAATGTGGCTGACAATGAAGGCAGACTGAGAAGCCAAGGACAATGACACTGGGTTTTGATTCTACTGCATGTACTCGCTTTTAGGGAGCCTAGTCTGTTTGGATGCGCAGCTCTCTAGACCTGGATGGAGGTTGGAGGGCCTTGGACTTCCCACAGGACAGGGCACCCTGACTTCTCTTAGGACTGGAGAGGGAAAGGGAGGGGGAGTGGGAGGGAAATGGGAGGAAGTGGAAATTTTTAATAAATACATAAATAAATAAGAAAATGTACCTGTATACTAGAGTTCAATGTTTACAAGTAAAATTTCTTACTAAAGTTTAGCTTTGTATAGTTCAGATCTTAGGTAGATACTAAGAAACCCAGCATCATGCTGAGATTTTCTTTTCTTTTTTTCCTTATCTTGTCTTCTCTCATCTAGTCTCTTCCCCTCCTCCCTCTCTCTCTCTCTTTTCTCTCTCTCTCCTCTCTCTCTTCTCTCTCTCTCTCTCTCTCTCTCTCTCTCTCTCTCTCTCTCTCTCATTTTCTCTCTCTCCTGCCCTCCACCTCAGAATCTGGAGATTGAACTGGTTTTGTTATGGTTGCAAATATATTACTGATTGAAATCTCATCATATCTCTCCAAAATTGATTGTACTTATTCACTTAAGACCATAAAGGCTATTGTCTCACACCATCTTTTTTTATTGATATTTATTGAGCTCTACATTTTTCTCTGCTGTCCTCCCTGCCTCTCCCCTCCCCTTCAACCTTTGCCCATGGTCCCCATGCTCCCAATTTACTTAGGAGATCTTGTCTTGTACTACTTCCCATGTAGATTAGATCCATGTATGTGTCTCTTTGGGTCCTCATTGTTGTCTAGGTTCTCTGGGATGGTGATTTGTAGGCTGGTTTTCTTTGCTTTATGTTTAAAAACCACTCATGTGTGAGTACATATGATAATCTTCAACTAGACTGTAGTTATGGATCTATGTAAATACAATGTCATCACAATTTAAAGTCTATAAATAAGATACTTTCTATCTATAAATAAAGCAATAACAGCTACACCATTATTGAAAACCTTTGTTCACAGATTAGAAGCAGACAGATACAATGTCCTGATTTTGCCTCCTATGATTTGACATGCAGCTTCCTTGTATTTATTTACCACAAGAAGAAGCCCTAAAGAAGAGGGAAAGGTAGCATTCTTTAATAGTAAGTTTAAAATTAAAAGCATCTGGGACATTAATACTTAAACAGACTTTTATGTTTCCTGAGTAGCTTGCAAAGCATTATTTAGCTCTTAAATACCTTTTTTAGACTTTACAGGAATAGGAAACACTATACATCAACATTTAATTTAGAAACTATAGATGCTTTCAGATATACCACTTGAAACATTTTACTTGGAGTAAGAGCTACCTCATTGACATTTAGGTTGGGTGGAGATATGACATCTACATGAGTTTTCATTTCCTTAGCCAAAATACTGAGATGTGATTATTGCATTTTCAAACAAGACATGCTTCCCATTTCAGATCTTGCATGTCCTACATGAAACGATTGAGAAGCAAATCTTTCTACATTCAATTGTATAATCATTTCTATTGGAAATGAAAGTGTTATTTATGCACATTACTCTCCTTAATGATCCATGGCATGGTTCCCACATAAATCTTGGCATCTAGTCTGAGGAAGCTGGCTAGGAAAGAATTCCTGCTCACCCAGTAACCTCCCCTTGCCATTGACACCATTTTGCAGAAGAGTATGCCTGGGGCTCTGGCTTCCTGTAAGATGCACAGTTGCCACAACCCAATTAGCCGAGATTTCCTCATTGCCTTTCTCCTAACGAAAACTGAGACGCTGGATGTCTGTTTTACATTATACCTATTGTTGGTTAAAGCACTTTCTGGTATCTCCTAGCATCAGCCCTACTTCCTTTTAAAATTTGCCACCAGGACCCTCCGTCTGGCCCATGCCCTGTGCTCCAAACTGCACCTCATCGCTTTTACATAGCCAAACTTGCATCCAGCATCCCTTTCCCTCTGGTCTTCCTAGGGTAGACTTGTGGGGGACAGCTGCCTTTTCACCTTGGGAGTTAGTAATCAGGGGGTGTGGCAAGGATCCTCAGGAAACTTTGTGATAAATATCCTAAACTAGCAGGAGGTTTGGGACCTAATAGAGTTTTGAGCCAGTGCCTTATACCCGCCCTCTCCTGAGTCACCCCTAGTGACACAACTTCAGCATGTCTGACTGCATGTCAGACATGTACTGTATGTTACATGTGCACCACCATTTTCCTCGCTGCCATCCCAACTTCAGCACCATTTCTTGATAACTCGGTGGTTTGGTTCCTTTATTTCTTTTCTAGCAAAACTGAGGTTGTGGAGACTAAGTAGGCCAAAGATTACAAAACATTCAGAAGAGAACTGGAAGTATGGCAGCCAGAAGCAAGCCCGCTGCTATTAATGTCAGGATCTCTGTCAAATCCCCATCCTTGTTGCCCAGCGTACTGTCACCATCCAGTGATTTGCTGTGCCCACCTTTTTCTAGTTGTAACAGCAGATCGGCCTGATTTATTGCAAGATGCATAGCTGGAGTGACAAAAGCTTTTTATTCAGGACTCTTTAAAAAAAAAAACTAAAATATTCTGTATGGCTGAATGCGTATTTTTAGGCAGAGGCTTAGCTATCCTGGGTCCTTCTTCCCTTTTTGACTCACGCCTCTCTTAAGAATAGTTGAAGTTGCCAGAAAACTGATTTGGGATAACTGAGAGAGGTGAGATCGTGTTAAATTAAGAATCAGAGATGAGAAAAGATGAAAAGCTTTATTTAGAATAAGGTTTGGGCTGAAAATGACTGTGAATTATTTTTTTTCTCTTTTTTAATCCTGTGAGAAATACGACCACAAGTATGAAAAAGAACTATTTCAACACTTAACCCAATCAAGAAAAGAGGGGGCTGGCCTCCTCTTAGATATGAACACTTCTCTTTGGAATGCAAAGTGAGAGACTGCATGACCTGTTTTCTCTGTTTGTTCTCTCTCTCTCTCTCTCTCTCTCTCTCTCTCTCTCTCTCTCTCTCTCTCTCTCTCTCTCTTTTATTTTCAGTAAGAGGGTATACATCTTCCTTTGCAGTAAGAATGAAAATTAAGACAAAAGAGCACTGTAGTTTCTACAACTAAGTTTGAGAATAGAAATAGAGCAGTAATGAGCTTCTCTGTGGTCCTGGAATCTCATAGACTATTATTCCCATTTCTGTTGTTTTCTATGCTTCTCCCTTTCAATGATCCGTGTGTTGTATGTGGGCCTCACTTGAAGATGACACTGTCTAATAACATCTCTAAATTTAGCCATGTTCCTGAAAGGACCATAGCTAGAAATTTTTCTAGAATTTTACAAATGGATACTTTATCTACATGCATGTATTAAAAATCTTATGACTGATGAGTACCGTGTGGAATAATTAAAGTTGATGTTTCCATTAGTTTAAAACTGTGTACTTGCTGTGAGAATAGTTAATATTACTCTTTACAGTTTTGCTTTGCAAAATACGTGCTTGAAAATGCTATTCACCATTTTATGTAAGAGGTACCAGGGGGGATAAAAGCAAAATATAGAAATGATGAATTAACAGCACATGTATTTCCCCTGTCTGACATACATTTTAATACAACCAAGCATCTCTTTCCCTATCTGATTTTATACAATTGTGCACATGTCATAAATATATGGGAAGATTTCTATGTGTTCGTGTGATCTTCACAGCAATTGCATTAGGTGAGCGTCGTTACTCTCATTTTACAAAAGAAAATGAAGCATTAGGGAAGATAAACAACTTATCCCATTTTGTGAGAAGGACCTGGGCCTTTTTGATCCCAGAGAGTACCTGTTTTTATCTGTGCATTCCCAAGAGCCACTGTGCCAACTAAACCCTCAATTTATGAGAATTTTCCAAAGAAGACATGGCTACATACAGCAAGAACAACAAACATAGCTGTGATGTTTAACATCTCTTGTCAACTTGACTCGATCTGGATTTTTCATCACCATGGAAATATTCTTCTGGATAGGTCTACGAGAGCTTGCTAGAAAAGTTTAAGTGAGTGAAGACAATAATTCTCTGTGAATGTAAATGGTGCCATTTTCTAGCCCCAGGTCCTCAGGGAGGTAAGGGTACAAATTGAAGCCTGAGTTCAGCTCTCTATGCTTCCTGAATGTTGATGACGTGTTACCAGCAGCATCCTTCTCCTGTTCTTGTTGGACTGTGCCCCTCCTCCCGTAAGTTTCATTTGTCGGATGTTTTGTCACAGAAGTGAGGAAACAAACTAATGCCGCAGCCTTTTAAAAATGACAGATTCATCCATGTGGATAGGGAGGCTCCTTTCCTCACGGCTTCTCATTAACAACTTACAGATTCTATTGATGAAATGACACCATACTGAGACAGGGTGAAAATAAAGCTATATGTGTGATCTGTATTTCCAAAATTCTGGCTGACATTTCTGAAAACATGAGCATTTTCCCTCCTGTTTCTGCAGTCCTGGAATAGAGATGATGCTGTGAATACAGGCTGAGGGAGAAAGAACCCTGGACATTTTCTCAGAAAATCTACTCCTGCCGTCTCTACCTTGAAATGCAAGACTCGTGTCGAAAGGAAATATGACCTCCCCCTTCCTAAAATAAATGAAGAACTTTGCTGTAAATGAAAGTATTATTTTTAAGAGAGAGAGAGATCATGATGGTTGTGTTGGAAAATTCAAGACAAGAACTCTTTGTCTAAAATTAACCAGCCTGTTCAAGAAACAGTGATATATATGGAACAGCTCCTCCACATAATGTCCGAGCTGTTTCTTCTCCCAGAGAGTGACCTAGTAAAAACACTAAATATATAACCAGGTCTGCTCCCACTGTATAGGCCCCAATAGAAGTGGTGACTCAGCCTCAGAGCCTCAGGAAACCTATGGAAGCATTTCTTTTCTGGATTTGATCTAAATTTCTGAATTTCTCTAAAAGTTTTGTGTTGTTTAAAAGTCAATATTTAACCTGAACTTAGAGAAAGAAAAGAAATAGCTTTAGGGCTATTTCACAAGTAGTCAATAAACTTCTTACGGGGCCTATAAGAGAACTCTGGAATCAACTGTAAGCATCATATGATATCATATCATAGGCTATGCGAAGTCTCTCATTTCCTTCTTCACTGGGAGAATTTCGTGGAGTGGCTTAGATGCATGTTTGCATCCATATTTACTGAAGATGCTAAGGGATGTGTCAAAGGTACTGTGTACAAATACCAGCCCTAGCTGTCAGAATTAACTATTTAAGGAATTGAATTGATTTAAAGGTAGGACAAGAGCCTAGCTAATTATAAAAGTACTAGCAGGTTCCTTAGAATTTCCATGTTCTCATATTGAGTGCTATAGTGTCAGTTCAGACTCAGTCTATGTGCTTCCCAGAGTTCTTCCTCTTTACTAGGGAGGCTATTGTTACCTGCCTGTCATTCATGCACTTATCTCTATTAGGTGGGATTCTCTTCTATATGCTGTGGACATGTTTTTGTTACCATTGATTAATAAAGAACCTGATTTGGCCATAACCAGGCATGATAGGGCCAGGTAGGAAATGCAAGCAAAGAGACAGGGAGATAAAAAGGTGTAGTCAGAGAGACACCAGCCGCACTGGATAAGTGAGATGTGAGGTAACACCATAGCCACGTGACAATACATAGATTAATAGAAATGGATTAATTTGACATGTAAAAATAAGTTAGTAATAAGCCTGAGCCATTGGCCAGATTGTAATTAATATTAAGCCTCAGAGTGGATAGCCGGGAACTGGTGGGTGGGAGAGAAACCGCCAGTTATACTTGATCAAATTCTTTCTTCTCCTGTCGACTACTGAGAGAGAAAGAACTAGTCTTTTCCAGCAATGAACCTTCTCATTGGTTATCCAACAGAAAGTGACCGCAATAAAGTCAGTTATGCGTGCACAATTCACAGTAAATAAACTATCAGGTTGTAGTTATATATTTATGTGAGTATGTGTGTTTGTTTAAACTCTTATGTGTAACAATAGCAATAGCAATAAAGCAATAGTTATTGAGAGGCAGTGAGGGCATATGGAATGGGTTGAAGGGAGGGGACATGAGGGGATTGAACAGAAGACAGGGAAAATGAAGTGATATCAGGCTATTCTAGTTAAGAAAACAAAGGCTCATGCATTGAGAATAGTGTCTGGATAGGTGTGATAGATCTGATTACTTTATTGTTTCTGCTATGCTTAGGAACAACTACCCAGTCATTATTGCTAATCTCAGTCTGTTGATTTCTTATAATGTTTTTGTAGCTGGGGTCTTGGCTTTTCTTCATAGCAGTCAGATCCTCAGCCCAGACTTCTCTCCCTGGCGTTTGGAGTTTGACTCTGACACAGTATTTGTTTCCCTGTCTTTTGCTTGTGGTGAAGATGCAGGAGTTCACAGGACTTGGGGACTAGTTTGTTAATGTCTTTTCCTCATTAGTACCCTTTTGCAGATGCTTGGTCAAGCTTAGACTTTAGACAGGTGGATGTTCCTCTCTATCACCTTTCTCTCCATAATGAGGATGAGTTTTTCTCCCTTTCTCCAGCTTGGGTTCTCTGAGCTGAACAGAGGCAATAAAGCCCAGTGCTCATCCAGCCAATTACATGATTGTAATGCCTGGACACTGCCTGCCTGAACATCTGTCTTTACATCCTGACCTTATTGCCCTGAAGGAGATAAGAAGAAACAAGACATGTGCTGGCATTCTTTTTTACTCCAATGAAATGGAGCTGACCATGCAGGAAACATGTCGAATCTTCACTTTTCATGAATTTTTCTAACTTTAAGTTTCTCTGATGAATGGGAGTGTCTAGAACTATAAGCTCCTTCTGCTACATCCTGCCAGTTGCCAGTTGCCTGATGCCTATCTGCCCCACCTCTCAAACAATGCAATGAAGTAGTACTTTCAGCATCTGGAGTTTATTATAAGATTTAGAATATCAACAATGAAAAGATAAATTACATTTACCTTTCTGAGCTCCAAAAATACCCATTTCAATACCAGAACCTGAATGCTTTGCCCCATTTCTCATTTGCATTTTCTAATCCTTGTCACCCTTCCTGTTACAGGTAGCAAGCCCCAGCCTTGAGTTTTTCATATTAAAGTCAAGGTGGTGAAGATGCCATGTACTATGGAGTTCATTATTTTTTTTTCTCAGTTTATCATATTTTGAGTCTGTACTCCCACTTACTGTATGACAAACCACAGTGAACATTTTTGTGTCTGACCTACCACTCTGCTCATGATAGTTTTGTCCTGAACATCAAGGTAAAGTTTCATCTTTCAAGACCTCCCAGGGAATAAGGTGGATCATGAAATTAGGAATTTAGGGATTTTTTAATTCATCTATCTAATATTCTGTTATTTCTTCTACTAGTTCCATTAATTTCAGAGGTATGTTTAAATCAAACAAATGTAGGCTGCAGTATTTTAAAATAACTTTGAAATAATCATTTCTTTCAATATTTTTGAGATTATAATTTCATAATTTTCCCCCTTATTGTTTCTGCCTCCACACCATATCATATACCTGTAGTTGGTCTCTTTCAGACTCATGGACTCTTTATTTACTAATTGTTGTTAGATACATATATGCATATGAATAAAGGAATAGATGTGTTTATGTATATATATATATAGGATATATGGAAATACATAAAAACATACACATATATAATGTGCAATGTTATCATGTATAATAAATTATATGTATAAGGATATATATTTATTGTTTTTTAGTTATTTATTCATGTATATGTGTGTTCTGTCTTCATACACAAAATAAGAGACAATCAGATCTTATAATAGATGGTTTTGAGCCACAATGTGATTGGTGGGAATTGAACTCAAGACCTCTGGAAGAGCAGTAATTTTCTCTTAACCATGAAGACTTCTCTCTAGCCCCCATATGTATTCCTATAAACAGAAATACAAGTTCAGCCGGTGGGGGCTGGAGAGATGGCTCAGTGGTTAAGAGCATTGCCTGCTCTTCCAAAGGTCACAACCATCTGTAATCAGGTCTGGTGCCCTCTTCTGGCCTGCAGACATACACACAGACAGAATATTGTATACATAATAAATAAATAAATAAATAAATAAATAAATAAATAAATAAATATTTAAAAAAACAAGTTCAGCCGGTGAACTGAACAAGGGCAAAAATAGATATGCTAATGTGTTTTGGGTTATGGGAAGAGTCTAGGAGGTCATTTTCTGGTCACTAAGGAATGATGAGGGTCTGGGAAATAATTGTCCACTCAGAAAGAGCACATCAATTGGTTATCCATTACCACATAGCCCTGAAAGCATACATACAAGTAGCATCATATCAAACAGTAGATTTTAATTGACAGATAAATGAAATGATCTGGGAAGCCTTAAAGTAGACATTTGAGCTCCAGCAGAATTTCTCCTTTAATTATATTGGGGTATTGATTCAGAATCCAGGTTTTGATGAACTGGGAAATAACAATAAATATGAAATTCTTCTTTATGTTCATCTCAAGGTTGCCTGTCATTTGAGAAAGCTACATGTTTTGAGACCTGGTATTCAGGACTCCCCTGCCCTCCATGCCCAGATTTCATAACTTCAAGTTTACATACTAATTCAAAGTCAAATATGATTAGGTCTTTACTCCTGCCACTTGAATTATTTTATGTCCTGTTGCCCACTTCAATTCTGTTTAGTGACCTCACATGAATTATTTGAGTTTTAGAGATTTTTGAGAGTTTTAAGATCATTGTAGTCCATCTCCAAGGATCATATAATATGAATGCCCTGCACTGTGTAGAAATACAAAGAATTGTCCTTTGAATAGATAAACTCTAAGTTTAGAACCAAACATCCTGAAGAAAGGTTGTTTGGGTTTCTGTGTTGCTATCTATAAATAGATCAATATCATTTTTGTGTTGTTTAATTTAATTCTAAAGTATCTATTTTTAAAAACCCATAACCTTTGTCTGAACCATAAAAATTTCCCCTTAAATATGTATTTCCAGGGGAAATTAATATAAATAAAATGTTCAACAACTTTGGACACTAAGTACATATTTCCAAAAGAGGGGACGAAGACAGTGATGCCTATGACTTGTCTCAGTTCTGTGTCATTCATCACAGACAGTTTCTTTGACACAGGGAAACATTCTATCAGCCAATAATGTCTGGGTTTCAGTTCTTCAATAGACCAATCATCACCCTCATCTGACAAGCATATTTATTCAGAAATGACATAAAAATGCAGTATTTTTCTTGTCAGGCTGAACTATGTCATGCTTACTGACTCCTGCATCTTCTGGAACTACCCTTTCACTTGCTCTCACCCTCTCCCCGTCAAATTGTCTTACTTTATTTAATAATCTGACAAAGATGAACGATACTTTGGGCTTATGAGACAACTGAAATGTCCTTACTGTCACATCTTCATCTAAATGATAGGTGTCCCCTTCCTACTGAATGCAAACAACATCTTCGTGTTCCATGATGTATGTGTCTGTTTCCAATATTAATATCCTGAAATGGATATTATTCACAATTTTGTGATTAAGTGATCTGCCACAATCCTGTCTTTTGTTGTGCCCCAAGGATCCTGTTGAAAACAATGAAAATAAAATATAAAATAATATGTAACTTATTTTGTATAGATGTAATTAAATGACTTCATGTTTGACAGTACTAATATATTGCATATTAAAATTATCTGAGAGTATGATGACTAACTGTAGTCACCAGTGTTTCAAGATGCTCTTTGGTGCTCCTCCACTATCTGATCTATAAAACATGTACCCATCTCTGTTGACAAAGGTTTCTGTCCTGCTCGGTCCCACAGTCATTCTGTCCCAGAGAAACACATAGAGGCCTACATGTATAATGAACTGGTTGGCCTATTAGCTCAGGCTTCTTATTAACTCTTACATCTTAACCCATAATTCTTGTCTATATTAGCCACGTAGCTCGATACCTTTTATCAGTGAGAAAATGCGTCCTCTGCATCTGGGTGACGACTACAGACTGAACCTTTCCTCTACCCAGAATTCTCCTGTTCTGGTCACCCCACCTATATTTCCTCCCTAGATACTGGCCAATCAGCATTTTATTAAACCTGTACAAGTGACAAATCTTTACAGAGTACAGGACCATTGTCCCACAACACATCCTTGTAATTGCTGCTGTCTTTTCTCCTCCATTTTTTTCTAATGAATGTTTTATACCTCCCCAAAGTGACTCTTTGTTTTTGTCCTTGTTATCACACAAAGTTAAAGACCTCTTTCTTCCTCAGAAATATCAAATCTACTGTCAACTGCATGCTTTATCTTTTTGGGTGTAAACAATAAACTGATACCAGACCTAGACATGCTCATGTTCCAGCTGCTGCTTCCTTCCCCACTGCCTTGATCACCCCATCATCCTCGTGGTCTAAATTCCACAACTTTGTCAAACAACCTAAAATGTAATTTTACAAATTCTGAGATTGTTCTTTACTTAAGATCAGTATTGTTCCCTCTTTCCCCAACAGAACACAAGGTCTCACGTATGCCACCACTGTCTCTGAGCTATATCTCCAGCTCTTTATATTATTTTCTAAGTCTGGTGATATAGTTGAGGGTGCTTTCATAGTGTGTGTGATGTCTTGGATTCCATCGTTAAGACTGGAATAAATTAAGTATCAACAAAACTACTCAAGCAAATTCTCAAAGTCATAGGTCTTTGCATCATTTTTTGGAAAGTATGTTGATATCCATCCCCCTTTGCTTTGTAATGTACTAAATAAAAAATGAAGAAGGTTTACAAATTTGTAAAGGTAAAAGTAAAGCCTAGTTTCTCCTCATCTTATGTCTTGACCATGACTCACTTACCAACCAGAATAGTTCCATTGGTACTATTTTATCAAACTAGCTAAACTTTATTTGTTACTTACTAAGTATCCCCATTAATGTCCTTTTTCTTTTGTTTGTTTCATTGCACATCCAAAGTTTCATGTTTTATTTAGAAGTGTATACTGTTTTCCTTTTTGGCTTCTCCATTTTATTTCATATCTTGACAAAAAACATCCTCTATTCCCTCAGACGGTTTCTTTCCTTGCAGCTGTGACAATATCTCTTACCACCCTGACAAACCTATGCAGATTTTTTTTTGGTAATTCCTCTAGCTCTCAGAGACCTCAGTCTGTTCTGATTCTCTTGTTGCTGTGTTCCTTCCACCTCCAATTAATTAGCTACATGCTTCTAATAGTGATCTATTAACTTCTGTGCATATTTTACTCTAGATTTATTATCTAAGAAACATATACCACATATCCATATACCAACTTAGCCTCTGCTTTCTTCACAATATTGAACACATTTAAGGTATTTTTAAAAATAAACCTAGGAGTACCCTCTCCAAATAGTTCCAATGTCTCCAACTCACTTGATTACTCATACATACAATGGTTATTCTTCTTTGTAAACACTTTCTCAGGAGTATATATGGTAGAGCCCAGATTGGTATGGTTTAGCTTGTTTTTTTTTTTTTTTTTTTTCTGCTTTGAACTCAAATTAAGCCACTGTCATATCTTTCTGGACTTCAGTATATATAGACCCTTTGATGAAGTGTTACTCCATCCCTCAGAAGTCAATCTGTTAAGGACTTACTAAACAATACCATGATACAACACTTATCCAACATGCACAAAAGCCTGAGTTCAATCCTAGCACTATAATTTTTTTTAATCTCCTAGATCAAGTATTATTTTTCTCATAAGGACTGTAGAGTAAAAGAGAAAATTAAATATTTCAATTGTACCAATGATACAACTTGAAATATAAACAACAATGACAGGAAAAAGATGTTGTAGTGAATAATAATGATTCCCTGATGATAAATATAAAATAGGTGTTTTCCAGGAAAGCAGGCATGCTAATCACCCAAATCTTAGTATTTTTATCACTAAAAGTCAATATATACCATTGAAAAACAAATTAAAATGTCATTGCTTCAGTGAGTGACCTAGACATGACAATGTTATCACCTAATGTCTACTCAGGAAAAATTCAGAGATTCCTTTAGCAAAACCTCCTAACAAATGCTTTTCCCTGTGATCAATGCATGGATAGTGAACAAAGTTACCTCTGGGAGTCAAGCTCCAATCTTGACACTGAGGTCAGCTACTGCATTGCACAGAGGCAAACTGGAAGATGGGGAATGGGAGCCTAGTAGTTACAGCTGAGCCAGTTTCTATAGGAGACCTTCTGGCCCAGTAAACAGCCTAGAATGGAACTCTATACCCAGACAATATGCGAAAATTTGTATAAATTATCTGTTTCTTCTGACTAGTGCTCTTTATTATTTGACCCTTTGTAGTAATTGGCAGAAACACTTGGGAGTCGGCAAGATGTCCATGTCTTCCTCATCTGCATCTCTGATGTCATGTTTCAGTCTCTCAATAGTTTTCATGTTTCTTCTGCTTCAATTAGGGGCTGAAACTCATGCTGCTCATTTCATCAAACCTCTGGATTCTTTAGCTGGGTAACATATGAGTGGGTCCTCTGTGACCTCTTTCTCCATGCACTTCTTGGTGTTCCTGTAAGCCTTAGGGTGCTGGTACAGCAAGGAGCACCCTGCTATGTTGACTCATGAAAACCTAGATAGGAATATCCACACCTGGATATGTCAGAGGTGGCGGGTCCTGGTAGCCCAGCAAAGTTTGCCTCTCAGTTTGCTTCTCAGTTTACTTTATCAATAGTCCCCTGACCTTTCGGGCCTGTCCTTGTAACACTTTTATACCGAGGAGTTCGTTCTGAGTTGTGGTTCTATCCCTGACCAAAAATAAGTGCTTGCAAATATTTCAGTGCCACTTAAAGAAGACTTGTGTGTCTTGCTACTTTAGGAAGGTCACAAGTCCTATTAAGACAACTTCATGAGGCTCTGTGTTTAAAGAAATATGTGAGATTTGGATATTAAATTAAAGCAATGTGGTAGGACTAAGGGTCGGGGTTCAAAGCAGCAGGGCCCAGATATCAGAAGCCAGCTCTAGAGAGATAACTTCTGAAGGCACAAGTAGTTTATTTACTTCCTTGCTCAGCAGCTAGTGTGGCTAACTGTATGAAAAGTGGACATACTTTAGAGTATGGAAAGCAAGCAAACAAACAGACAAACAAAGCCATGACTTGTGTTCCATAAAGGACTGGACCATTTTCCTGTGTTCCAGTGCAGTCTCCAGCCTCTAATTCACCCAAGAGGTTTGGAACCTCTTACCCACATCTCCCAGGAAACACACCCTCATTACCACTTGGATCATGACCAGGAGAATGATGTCAAAACTCACTTCATCTTCACACACTGATTTGTAGAAGGGGAGAAGGGCTGTCATTTTTTTTCTGCCCCTTACTTGGTGGTAGGGCATACTGCAGTTGTGGTTCTCTCCAGTACCTGAGTTAGCACCAGGGTGGACATGCTTAGCTGCAGCTTCACACAGCTCTTGGTTTTGACAGTCTAGAAGCATGCTCTCCAGAGATTTCACCAACCACTCCCAGCCAGCACTGTACTGCTCTTCCACCTACTAAAATGCTGGGAGCCTCAGCTGTTAGAGTACTGATAAAGGACACTCTGTTTTCATTATCATAAGCAGTTTAACCATTTCATTGGGGTACTGTGGAATAGCATAGCTGAGAATAAAAGCTCAATGAACAGTATACTGGTAATTTTTAAATGGGAAATTTGGTCTATGTGTAGAAGCTGTCCCATCCTGAAGGCCACCATGGTAATTAGTGACAGAAAAAGATTTATGCTTAGAAATACTGGGTAGGCAGTGGTTTTCAACACATTGTAGTAGACCCAATGGAATGCATGGGTGCTGGGATACATCCAGTTCTAGATAATCAACATTATTAATAATGCACTACCGTTTAAGAGTATGCACGTAATGGCATTGCATTTATTTCCTTTATTGATTATTATTAATATTTCAGTGCTGTTTCATTTTTACAAAGACTTCGTAAGTGCATGTGCATGTTTTAGAATTCTCACATTAAAATATGTTTTTAAAACCTCATTTTATGAAATGAATACCAAATAGGTACTTTGAACCATTGTTGCAAAATAATGTATAAATTCCATGCATTAAAACTCCCACTCCACTGCCCTAGCTAGTGCCTCCTCCACTACATTCCAGGCTTAGATGATGAAAAGGGAAATGGTCTTTGCATTTATTGCAGAATGAATGAAGGATTTATATCTAGAGCTCTGCGTAGAACAATTTTACAGGAACATTAAATACTCTTTACCTTGTAATTTCTGATGCACATCATTTTGATAACCTTAGAGTCAAGGATCGTTGATTGAAAAATGTCTCGTTTGCTTCCAACTCAATGCACACCAAGAACTCAACCCAGAAACATTTTTAAGCACTGATTTAAATTTCCAATTTCTTCCCTACACTCCTGTAAGGAATCTGAATAAATGGATTAGCCTTTCCACCTCAGGTTTACAATTGGCATTGGAACATTTTCCTCACTAACAAGCATGTTGATGATAAAAGCCTACCTTGAACATGCTGTCATTCTAATTTACTGGGGACTTAAGACTTCTAAAAGTAGGCACAATGCCTAGAAGCATAGTAGTCCTGCAGAGATAGAATACCTCTGAGGCAAGTCACCTTAGGTGTCCACAGATTTAGCTCATTGTTTATTATGTAAATGAAAGGCTACTTAAGCTTTTCTTAAAACTCCTTTTTTTCTTGGATAGTTTAGCAGTGACCTGTATAGATTTTTAATTTCAGGCCTGTGAGCTCATGATCCAATGGGGTAAAGATATGTGTAAAAAGCGGAGTGAGTGAAAAGATACTTGTCTCTCTAGCTCAGGACTGAGTGCTCACAGCTGATGTCTGACTTTGAGCCTCTAGGAAGAAAAAAAGATAAAGGTTTGATATTTAGATTCATGCTAAGTTCCTGTTTCCATAATATTAGCTAAAGCATGAAATTTAACATGCTTCCTACATTGGATCATTTCAGCTGATCTTACATATAAATGCATACTTGACTAAGCAGGCACATGTTCTGGATATAAGCAAATATCATAAGGCAGGGGAGATCAGTTTTTGGAGGAAATGCTGAAGTTCCAAGCTGCCTTTGAGGCAGAAACATAACTCTTTGGTGGCTGGTCTGTTTAATTATTTAGATATAATAATAATAATAGGTTAATATTTTTGCTTTTATTAGTCCATGAAACTAATTGGTCCATGAAAATTGTCATTAGTGAGACTGAAGTAATGATGAAATTCATGTCCTGTCTCAGGTTCATTTAACCAAAATAGGACCCTCAAGATTGCCGTAGGTAGCATTCGTTTTGCATGCACTCTGCAACTGAGCTCTGCCAAGTACTTCTGTAAAGGTACACCATGCCACAAACTCCACAGGACAGACTGACTGTTGAGTATTCACATTAAGGGCCTTTAAACTGGAAGCAGACAAGTCTTCTTTACCTAACACTGGATTGCCAGCATAACCTTGGGATGCTATGCATATACCTCAGAATGATTCTCTCTCTCTCTTTTCATGTCTCCCTCTTCTACATGATCAGACTGTAGCTGGTGCTGGTTTTGAACTCTCAGCTCTCCCAATATTTACCTCCTCTGAATTATGATTAAAAGTGTGCAATACAACTCCTATACTAATTTTTTTCTCATCACTTAAAATGCATGACAACATTTGAAAAATAGAGTAATTAGCCTTCTACCTTTTATTAAGATTTTAATATATTTTTGGCCCCTGCAGCGAAGGATAAACAATTGTCTAGATTGCCACAATCAAAATTCCATTATTGGAAACTTCCCTTATTCAAATCAAAGATTTCAAATCTTAAAATCCTTTTGTCTACTTAAAAAAATATGTGTGTTTTATTTTGTTGTATTTCATTTTGTTGATATCTCCCCCATCTTTATTTAAAAATATTTTTTTCTATGGGAAGATGATTTTCATTTAAGTGCAACATGCCCAAAGGCAGAACATATTCAGTATAAAAGAAATAACTATGAACCAATTTAAACACCAGGTTTCCATGGTGGCTTATTATACTGCTCTTCTTATAAAGAAATACCCCCTCATATAAAAGTAACAAGACATTGGCTGCTGTCATCTTGCCTTCCTGTCCTGCTGTTCTTGAATGCCACTACACAAAATGTGGTCCTTTATTAAACATCTGAAGTTGCAATGCAAATCAAAAGGAACTTGACATGGGGAAAACACAGGGCAAAATGGAAATATCCTTCCTGGGTAACTCCAGGTGTTTTCTGCTTGGAAGCAATGTGCTGTGTCACAGACACTGCCTTTAATTGGCAAGCTCATGAAATATGGCTTGCTGGTGAGCAAAGTGGTCATTCCGCACGCAACTGCAGCTTCAGCAATACCTTTTTGTTTCTGGTTATTAATTTGCATTTAACTTGCACCAGAGCCATTAATTTACTGATCCAACATGGAGAATGTGCAACATTAGCTTTATAAATGGCAGCATCACGCTTCAATATATCTGTGCTTAATGACATCAGACCACACGGAAGATTCTAATTTCCTTGTACTTGCTGTAGCTAGTTACATTAGCATGCGCTGTCTGTGATAGTGTTTGTTGCTTTAATTGTACTGACCTGACTAGTTAGAAGCACATTATTAATAATTCTTCCTTCTCCATCCTTATTGTTGCAGCTATGAACTGCATTATTTTTTCCTTAGAAAACATCAAGCTTTTTTCAATGTTATGACAATAATACTACTGTGGGAGTCTTAAATTGAGATTAAATACTTTCTAAAGTATTCTTTTTTTTTTAATTTTGCCTTTTTATTTATTTATTTATTTATTAAAGATTTCTGTCTCTTCCCCACCGCCGCCTTCCCTTTCCCTTCCCCTCCCCCAATCAAGTCCCCCTCCCTCGTCAGCCCAAAGAGCAATCAGGGTTCCCTGCCCTGTGGGAAGTCCAAGGACCACCCACCTACATCCAGGTCTAGTAAGGTGAGCATCCACGAAACTGCCTAGGCTCCCACTAAACCAATAGGTACAGTAGGATCAAAAACCCATTGCCATTGTTCTTGTATTCTTAAAACACTTATTGGAAGAGAGTAGCTTTGGGCAAGCAACTGGTGTGGTGCTGTGAAATTTTTATCATTCTCCTTCACTGTGAAGATTCCTGTCTTATTTAGGGTTCTATTCTGTCGTGAAGCACTATGACCAAAAGCTCTTGGGGAGGAATGGGTTTATTTCTTTTTACAATTTGCAGGTAACACTCCATCACTGAGGGAAGTCAGGGCAGGAGATGAGACAGAATCCATGTAGCAATGCTGCTTACTGGCTTGTTCTCCATGGCTTATTCATCCCAATTTCTCATAGAGCTCAGGATGACCTGTCCAGGGATGGCACTACCTACTGTGGGCTGCCCCCGCCATATCAATTAATATGAAGAAAATTCCGACAGATTTGCTTCCAGGCAAATCTGCTGGAGTCATTTTTTTTTCACTAGTAGTCTCTTCCCAGGTATTTTGAGGTTTGTGTCAAGTCAGCAAAAGCCAACCAGCACACCTGCTTTAATTAGAAGACAGGGGAGAGAGAAGATAAAAGCACCAGTTTCATAAAAAAACCAAACAACGAATTCAAATCATCTTTATTCTTCTCGCGTGGTTTATGCAAACATCAAAACAGTATAACTATCAGAGTAATATATCAAACATTTATGCATAGATAAAGACCGAAATTGAGTTAATACATGAATACCTTTATATTCAGCAAGATTTTTAACTGCCATTGCATTATTACATTATAATAACAATTTTCCAAAACAAGAAAAAGATCTTAGTTCCTCTCTTAATATGACCATAAAGCAACTGAATCAAAAACAGAAAGATTTGAACAATAGGTCAGGATTTTTGAATGAACCAACCAGCACCATGTTTGTCAAGTGAAGTTAGGAGCAGTGTTTTGGTGGGATAATGACTACTAGTTTTTTAACTTTTGCTTGTTACTGCATTGTTTGGGATGCAAGTTTGATTCCATAGTTAAATATTTATCTTCTTCCATTTGATTACCACTTACATTGTCATTTGTATGTATTTTGGTATTTTAGAACACATACATACATTTATTGCCTTTTTGTTTGTTTGTTTTGGTTTTTGTTGTTGTTTTGTTTTTTGTGTTTTTTTTTGGGTGTGGGGGGGTTTCTAGGCAGCATTTCTCTGTAGCTTTGGATCCTATTCTAGAACTAGCTCTTGTAGACCAGGCTGGTCTCAAACACACAGAGATCTGCCTGCTTCTGCCTCCCAAGTGCTGGGATTTAAAGGTGTGTGCCACCACTGCTCAGCCATTTCATGTTTGTTTAAATTAAATTGCATTCATTATCTACTTCCATATATAGCATGGTTATTCACTTCTAATACTGAGTCTCATTCTCTAGGTTGTCCTAATCACCCTGATGAATTTTTGCTTTACTTTGTGGGTTCTTATCACTTTATAGTACATTCAGTTCTTTGCTTCTGATTTGTTTTTTTTATTGCTTTTGGGATCATTTAAAATAAAACTCTCTTACCATTATAATGTTCTAAAGCGTTGTTTCCTTTGCCATCTAGCAGCATGGGTGTTTCAGGTTCAGTCTAGTTTGGGACATTTGTTGTCAATGAGATTGTATTTCAGTTTCATGCTTTTGCACCCAGATACAGAGTTTTGTCAACATCTCTTATTGAATACCTTGACACAAATGCCTATTTTTTATCACCGCCATGAAAAACCACTTGACTGTGAAGAATTTACCCTGACTTTGAGGATCTCTATTCTTTGGTAGTTATTGATTTATTTGTTTTTCCTACAACTTTATGTTAATACTGGCATGTTCATCTCTCTGTATGTACATGTTTGTTGCACACAAATGTCATGATGTTCATTTGGAAGTTAGAGCACAGCTTCATGGATGTAATTCCCTCCTTCTACTTTTACATTGGTTAGATCAATTTCAGGTTGTGCGGCTTGTGTGGCACATGCCTTTGCCTGCTAAGCTAACTCTCTGCCCTCTTGTAACATTGTGTGAGTGTGTGTGCATTATATATCCTGTAACTGAAAAAAAAACTACTAATTCGAATAACTCTGGGACTGTTTGTATATACCATAATACCATTTGCATACAGTGGCAATTTTACTTCTCTTTTATAACTGCAATGTCTTTCTTTTGCTTGATCTCTTTATCTAAGAAAGTTTAATTTTATGATTAAAAACAAAAAAACGAAAGTAGGCATCATTTTGCCATATGTATTTTTGTAGTATATTCTGGAATCAAAAGTTGCAATGTCATCTGCTTTGATCATTTTACCTAAAAAGGCTTGTGACATTTGGGGGTTTTGGATTTCCAAACAGATTTTAAGATTTTTTTTCTTGTCCTGGTAACTTACCTTTGTATATTTATAGTGGTTTTATTAATTCTGTGGATCATATTAGGTAGTTTTCTGGAGTTTATTATATATATGACAAAATATTTGTATATAGTGTCCATGTTGCTTCTCTTTTATAATTTGAATGCCATTTCTTCCTTTATTTTGTTTGATTGCTTTATCTAAGAAAATCCACTATATGATGAAAACAAAAACAAATTAAAATAGGTATCATTTTGGATATTTTAGCTGCTGTAGCGAAAGTTTTGGGGTGTTGCCCTTTTAATATAACGTTAGCTCTTGGTTAATACCATATGGCTAGAAATAGTCTGTATATGGTCAGAATAGGAATGCACAGTGAGAATAGGAAGACAAATGGATGGCTTGTATATTAATAATCATGCAGGTTTTTCCAATCATGAAGGTCACACTTATCCTGTGGTTCAGCAATCCCACTACTGAGCATTCATGCATGTGAAATGAAAAACGTAGCTTGGATATGTTTCAATTCCATAGTGATTATTGCTCTACTCATATAGGTCGAGAAATAGAAACTTCCTAAAATTCACCAATTGGCCAACGGATTAAAACATAGTATATATGTAAACTGTAATATCCAGCCATAAAAATAACAAAGGCGTGTCACTTGGTACAACATAGACAGAATTGTGATACTGTTGCATTTAGTAAAAGAAGCTGCGCATTAAAAAGACAAGAATTACATTCCCTCATTTGTGTGTTGAGTTCATCTTTTTTTTTTATTTTACATAAGTTGAGAAATAATGGTGACTTACCAAGCCTGGGAAGACAAGGGTGAGAACGAAGTGAGAGAGTGGTTTGGTTAGTACATAAAATTGCATTCACATAACACTAAGAATTTTTGGTAAACTACTGCTTATTTTAATGGTTCTTTGTTGTGGTTTAAATATCAAATATCTTCCATAAATTTATATGCTAGAACTTTCTTCTCAAAGAGTAGGCTTTAGGAAGTGGTCAAGTCTCTAATGCTCTCACTTAATCAATAGAATATTATCTTGTCAGATTCCAATATGACAACTTTATTGGGCAGTTTTGAAACGTCCATGGTAGGTACATCATTAGATGAATTATGTCATCAGGGACACTCTCCTGAGCATTTCCTGGGCTTAGTTGTGTCCTATATTCTCTTTCTTTTCTTCTTGGTCACCATTACATGAACTACCCTTTTCCCACCCTCCCTTCTGTGATGGCTGAACCCTACAAAACTGTGAAACAAACTAAACCTTTCCTTCCTTTATATATTTTAGTTTAATTGTCACAATGATATAAAGTGTGATTGTAATACTATATGTAATGAGTGGTATAATTGTCAGAAATCATTAGAGTACTTTTACCCTAAAGAGATAAGTATTTTAGGATAGATGATTAATTATTAACAAGACACAAATGTTTTCATTTAAAATATAGCATAATCTCCTGTGAATGTGTGTAATTGTATGTATCAGTTGAGAGGACATTTATGTTTAAATGCTATTTCAGACCTGGGGGTGTAGCTCAGTAGTAGGGCTCTTTCTTAACAGGTGTGGCATTTCATGAGCCTGCAGAAAGACACTATGGTAGAGAGGCAATGCCCATCTGCACCTGTAGCCTGTGCAGAGAAAAGTTAATGACAATCCTCACATGGCAAAACTCTACTGATTATATCCTATTCCTCAAAAGCTTATAGTGATAACTCGGTCTTGTTTTCAGATTCAGTGATTACAAATAAAATCTCATATGGTTTATTATTATTAGGATATTTACAAACTCATGGTGATTTGTTAGCATTCTATTGTCAGATACAGATTTCTTTTACCTCTGATGCTAAGAAATGAAGGAAGAAAAAAATAATAAAAAAAAGAGATGGGAAGGGCAAAGAGAAAGCAAAAAAAAAAGGAAACAAAGATCATGTAAATGGCAGCCTGCCACATACTACCATCCCAGTCTCTAAATTTACCATTACAGACTGAAATCTGGGGAACTGCACTTAATCAATTTCTGAAGTAACTTATCCAAGGGTATCTTCATGGATAATACTGAGAAATCTGTTTTTGGAGCATGCACCCAAAGCCCCATGTTTTCCATATGAAGCAGTGGTGGACACTGATAAATGCTGCATTCAGTGGTAGTTACAGCAATATTCAACTTGTTTCTAATATCTCAGCGCATTAAACAGATTGAAATAGAAGTCATTCTTGACAGTGATTTCCAGAGCAGCAAAAAGCAATGAAAAGTTCATGGCCTCCGAATATTTTAAGAAACACAGAAAGAATCGTATAGAAACGCCATGGGAACGGGGTTTCTGCTTCCCACTCAATCTGTAGTTTATGTTGCTACAGAGCTTAGCGTGTGGTGGCTATCCTGATGTAGGGTCCTACTGAGAACCTATTGTGCACAGTTTAACTACGCTAAGAGAACAAAACACAGGGGAAGGAGAAATATCTGTCTATTCTAGAACTTGGACTATCTGCATGAATGAGATTCCTCTTTTTAAGTTGATAATGACAAAGGGGCTAATAAATAAATGAATAAGTAAAGAAACAATTAAATGGATAAACATATAAAATACACAAACAAAACAAGCAGAGGAATAATGAATGATTTTCATTTAGGTTCAGATATGTGTTCATGAATGCTAAGCAATGTGCAAAGCTTCCGGAGACTAGAAGGCCAAAGACATACTGGCTTCACGATACTGGGCAAGAAATTCTTAGAATCGGGAAGGGACTAAACTCTCATGATCTGAGAATAATAAGGCTGGGATAAGTTAATTACTGGGAAATCTGTATATCACGGACAGCATATAGATTCCTTTGCATGGAGTACACCCTAAGGTACGGTTTACATGTTTCAAGGTTGGCCAAGGCCATTACACTTTATGACCATGAGTGGGCACTCGGTTTTTCAGTAGCCTGCTAAGGCACATGTAATTCAGTTCATTGTTTGGTGGAGTTAATTAAACTGGTACCTGGAATGAACAATAACACCCTACTTTTGCTTGACTGATGTATTTACTCTAAGAAGGTGCATCACTTTGTATCCACATTGTGCCATATACTTGCCCATTGACATAAAGGAGAGACATGGAATCCAAGGTTGGGTCATCCTGAGGACTCTTCCACACCACATTTAGCTCATTATCTCTATGGATAGGATAACTATGTTTCCTTGTAAGGTGGAAATGAGAGAACATATGTCCCACATTTAGAACGCTCTTAAGTGTTCAGTGAATATTAATTTTCTGCCTCCACAGATCTGACTCATTATTTCTTCTGTGCTCTTATTCACATGGGACTTTTATTTAATTATCTTGTCAACCACTCTGTGGTTGATTTAAGGTATGTAAAACAAGCATTCAGCTTTTCCATACCACGTTTCTAGCAGAGGCTACATCTATCTCATATTAAGTGATCTTTGAAGCAGCTCTAATGGGAATTGGTCCCTCAGGACCTACAAGTACCCGCTCCTGATGTTTTCTGTGCTCTTATGTTCCAAGGTTTGTGACTTATGGATTGCAATGGGTGACACAACACAGGACACCTTGTTCTCAGCATGTCCTTGGATGAGGGATGAGCTCCTTTGTGCTTATAACTATTTGCACCAATTCTGGATTAACTTTGATAGAAGAACCTCATGAACTAGAAGATAAACAACAAAAAAAATCTGTAGAACATATGTAATAAAATTCTTAAAAATAATGTCAACTCTTTAGATGCTTTTTGATACTTAGAATCTAGAGTTTAATATGTGTTCTCTCCCCTGAGACACAGAACATACTACAGAGAGAAGGTATAAGAATACTTTTTAGAAACAAAACTTTGTCTTTAGATTCGGATATTCTTAGGGTTCTTGCTTCATCAGAGACATCAAGAAAGCATTTACTTTTGAACTTCTGATTCCTTATGTGTGAGAAGAATATTTATAAACCTTGTGTATAGAAAACCGAGATAGATAGTAATTGCAATGCTGAGACTAAGCTGGCAACCACACGTACTTGTTCATGCTGCCTTTTGAGAATAAGTGCATTTCTTCTATGAAAGTAACATTTTTTTCTTTTCTCAAACTATTCTCTTTTAAACTACCTTTTTTCAGTTTATGGGCAATCACTCAACAGTTCACGTAGGGAAATGGTTTAAAAGATACAGTTTTCTAAATTGTTTGTATTACCCTGCCAGTGCTAAATACTGGTGCTGGAACCAACAGCTAGAGTTAAGCCATCCTTGGTGGAGCTGGGTCTATGCATGCACTGAAGGACAGCATGGCGCTTTTTTAGAACTGAGGTCACAGGGAATCGGGGAAGAGAAATACTTTCTTTGCTAGCTCTAAGTGGAAAGCCTGCATTATTTCATAAAGAAATGAAACATTCAAAATTCTTCTACTCTTACTGTCCCAAATGGTAAATATCAGAAACAGTAAGTTTCAGAGTACTTTTATATCATGCGTGTGTTTCTTTTAAATTATAAGCATCCATACGGCACTAGGCCATAAAGAGTATCAAAGCTCTTATGTTTGCCCAGATTCTTGTTCAAGTCAAATGTCCCACGTGTCTAAGAATGAGCCATAGGTGCTGTATGATATCTTTACTGTCAGGTGAAATACAGCAGTGACTTCACTACAGAGCCTATGTATCTCTCATCACATGGAATTCTTAGATGACTGGTTTATGCAAGCATTGAAAAACATTGTTAGTTGGCTATATGATACTTGGTAATTTCTTCCTTGGTACTTCACTGCTGTACCTGAACTGTTCTGTTCATACAGCACCAGGTCATGTGAAGAGTAACTCTGTCATCAATGAAATTGAAATAGTTAAGGTAAACTTAGAATAGTTCCAATCACACTCACATCCATACATCTCTGGACACATATCCAGAAGAAGCCATTTTCTACTCATTAGCCAAAATGCTTGTCTCCATAGATCACTGACAACAGTTAGCGTAAGTGTGAATAAAGAGTTAGGTTGTTTTGATGCTCAGTGAACTATTAAGAAGAGCTCCAGTACCTTGTCACTGAAGAGTTGATTGAGATGAAAAACAGGTTAGAATTGTATTTGCTTGAACTGACTGATAGAAAACACACTGGGAGGGAGGGAGCACTACTCAGATCATGACACAAGACACACAAGCTATATATGAAAATAAACTTCTCAAAAAATATTTTCCTTCAACATTTGCCGTATAAAGCAAATATTTAAAGTCTGGGTCTGTTTCAGTCCTAAGGAAGCAGAAATACACATTATAAAGAAGAGTGATAGAGACTACAAATATTCAGAGATTTGATGGAAATTCACCTAAATGTCTGAGGGTTTTTTTTTTAATACATGTGTTGACGTTTGAGCACCCATCTTCTTCCAGAAGTTGTGTAATATTTGATCCTAGAAGCCCACTGCAAGTGATCTCTGTGTTTTTGGTCTCAGCTCCAGAGTTCTGACTTCCCACCTCAAGGAGGTGTGCTAGAAGTTCCTCTACAGAGATTCCCCAGTTTATTCTTTGGAGAAATGGACACTACTGATACTCAGGTTCAGGGTACTCTTTGTGAAGCCATTCCCACATAAAACTCAGACTAGTTATTTGTCATTTGAATTCTCTAAGGCCATTTACCCTCATGCTTTGCGGAGACATATGAGAAGAGTTTTATTTACCTTTTTTTAAGTCCTTGGTAAATATCACTGAAGTCCAGTAATAACACCTACTGTATGCCTTGCTAATGCATGCAAATGCATGTAGAGTAGGTAGCATAGTTTTGACATTTGAAAAAGGTGAGGAGATAAGAAATGGTGAAACAGGAATTTTATCCTATGTCTTGACTCGTCTAAGCATATCACAATCTGATTGACTGGGAACTCCAGGACTCCTCACTAAGACAGTTGTAGTTTGTGCACAGAGTAGTTCCCCCAAGGCCATATAAACATAATGTTGGCAAAGAAAGTAAACGTCTTACTGGTGGAACTTGGAACCTGTTGGAGGAGGGGGCCACTTGTTGGTTCCTGCTGCCCAGAACATAAATAATCACACAGGAGCTATAGTATTTAAATCATTGGTTGGCCCGTTAGCTTTAGCTTCTTATTGGCTAACTCTTACATACTAATTTAACCCATTTCTATTAATCTGTGTATCACCACATGGCTATGGCTTACCAGCTAAAGTTCTGCCTGGCTCCAGCAGGGCTTCATGCCTTCTCTCTGACGCTACCTTTCTTTCTCCCACCATTCAGTTCAGTTTTCCTCACCTACATAAGTTCTGCCCTGCTATAGATACAAAGCAGTTTCTTTATTAACCAATGGTATTTATAGTATATAAAGGGAAATCCCACATCAGAGACCTAGTGGATAGAGCTGGTAGAAGTTAATAGAGACCATCTGGTCTCGCCAACTGAATTGAAAACAGAAAAACTACTATTACTCATAAGAATAGTTGCCTGGGGTCAGCTCAGACCTCATGGCCTAGATACTCTTATATTTATAAGCATTGTCAGAGAAGTCTAGGAGAGAGATCTTTGGTATTTCTCTTCAGTCAAATTGGAGTAACCAGACACCAAAAGCCTTTTTACAAATAACTAAAACCTCTCATTTTCTCATATTAATCATATGGGAAACATGTTTGTATTCCCAGGTTGGTGACACTAATATGAGTATTTTTCTGAGGCTGTGAGGAGATCAACTAGAATTTTATGTTACATTTGAATTCCCTTGGACCCAGTGGGTACAAGTGAAGCTTGGATGTACCTCAGGAAAATACAGTAAACAAGGATAGCTAGAAGGCATTAGAAGAATAGTCATCTAGTTAGCTTAGCTTAGGCTCAACCCTTGATACCAAAATCTTGATCCCAAGTTGTAATTCAAGATACCATGGTATCTCTATATACCTCTAAAATTACCAGTGTAATTCTTTAGTGTACCGTCTTTATGTGGTTTAAAAAAAAATGGTTCCAATGAGAGACAGATGTGACAGTTCCTTCCAGTAATATCAGCACTTTGGGGTCGGAGGAAGGAGACCATGAGTACTGGGCTACCCTGGGCTACCTAGGTAAATATTGACTCACAAACTCAAGGTGAGTCAATTCCAATCTTTGAATGGGGATCATAGTTGGCTACTTATCTAACTTTAATATGAAAAATACTAAATCCAAAAGCACATTAAAGGAGATCGCTAACTTCCTTGCAAATTTAACTGGTCTAAGGAGGGCCGGGCCTACTTTGGAGTAGGTGGATATCTCTGTATCATACATCTTCAATGAATCCTTTTTGAATATGATTAAAAACTTCTGAGTGAAGTTGCCCGCTTCTTAGATTTTGGCAAAATTTCAACTTCTGTTTAGAGGCTTTATTAATTCTTTTCAGTGGATATTCTGAGCCCCCAGAATGGCTTTGCCCAGTGATGGAATGGCTGCGGGACTTATTAACACAGCCTTCATAATTGTTTCACACAATTACATTCCCACTTCTTCCTCTCTGTGACACAAAGATGCTTTGGCTATACTCATGATTTTTATTGGGAACCCATACAATATATCACTGATATTTGAATCATTTCTAACCTTGACTAATATCTTTAGTATCAGGGAGCTTACTGTCTATTTTAGTATGGTTGTCATTAGCTGAGTGTTCTAATAATATTGACTAAGCAGCAGGGTGATGATGGTGCACACATTGAACCCAGCACTTGGAAGGTGGAGGCAGGCAGATCTCTGTGAGTTCGAGGTCAGCCTAGTCTACAAAATCTACCTCCAAGACAGCTAGGGCTGTTACACAGAGAAACCCTGACTCAAAAATCAAATATATATTTACCAAATATTCTTTACATTAAGCCAAAATATCTTGCCTCATGTTTGCTCCAACATTTCCTGTTTATTTCCTTAAATTTTGGGCAATGTTCCTTTAACTCTGAGTATCAAAGTCATCTGGAACGTAAAATACAGATTACTGTACCTCACCCTATAACCTGTGATTTGGCAGGTCTGAGATAGACCAGAAGTTGTATTTTGAACACATTCTTATACATGTTCATGTGTTTATGTCTACAAGACTCTTTTACATTCATTTGTAGATTAGTTCTATGGCCAGACTGAAGACTAGTGTAGGTGTTATAATGAGAAAAAGTGTTAGATAATTTGATGGAGAGGACCATGGAACAGTTACTAAAAAGCCAACCTATAGATCAGATAGTAACAATGTGATGGCAACAAGAGAAAAAGAAATGATGGAGACGGTCATGCTGTGCCTGTTGTGTCCAGCCCACATTAAAACGGATGGAGTACTTATTCCTGAATATAGATGTAACTGGGAGACCCAGAGTGCAATAGGAAGAGGAATGGCCTCAGAGGAATGTTAAGAGTTGAGGTAATAAAAGATTCCCTGTTTTCTTCTATGTTTGGCTACAGCTAATTAATTATATTCAGTATTAAAGGAAAAAAAAAGTATTTTCAACAATGGATAGAAACATATGAGACTAGCCATACTACATCAACAAAATATCAGTACCAGTAAATACCTTCAAAGTCAAAATGGTGGGTGGATATGAAATGAAAATTTAGTTGATGGAGAAAGTGAACTAGTAGTAAAGCATATCTAATAGCTACGTGCAGTACACAAATCCTTGTTGTGATTAAAAAAAAACAGGTCCATGAATATAAAAATATAAGGAGTAGCAAATTATTCCAAGGCCTGGAGGAGAGTGAGTTATGTATCTAATAGAATTGTAATAGCTAGGACTTTGGTTAAACACTTTCAATTTCCATATATTAAGCTATGATACACTCAGGTATTTGAATCACTAGGTGATGCAAACTCTCACTGGTCTGGAGACTGTCTTCATCATAGGAAACCCATAATATCATAAAAGAATGCCTTTAACTCTTGACTTATAGCTCTTTTTTTTTTTTTTTTGGTGTATTATAGCTCCCCAAGTGTCTTACTGTCCAGGTTCTTTTTGTTTCTTCACCTTACAAAAATGAGGGAATCCAACTTAGTTAAAGAATTTCAAACACCGATGTTACCTAATCACATTTGCTTTCCATGGAAACTTAGCTTCCAAGTGATATATTAGGGTTCCTTGAAACACAATTAAAATTCATCTCCAGACCTAAGAGTGGTTTGTCAGACGGACTCATAGTACCATTCACAGTTAGTTGGTTTTCTGTCACATGAAACTAATTCTAAAAATAACTTTAAATATATTATAATAATCTTATAATTAAGAAGTCACCTAATAGCTTTGATTATATTGATAAACCGATGAGATGAATATAAATTAAACCATTAATATAATTGATTAGATGAGATGCCCCAGCTTTACTTTGTCATTATTTAAATTTTAATTGCTACATTACAATTTCAATGTTGGTTTTAGGCATTTTATCATATGGTTTATTGCCCATGAGCAGTTTCTATGAGCTTGTAATTTGAGCTTTTCATGTTTCTTGGATGTAGAAAAATCAATTATAATGATGTTAATATTTTGAAACCCAACCAGATTTTTGCCTTTGTTTTTCTGGAAAGTTCCTCATAGAAATGTGTGGTATGGAATAAAGATTAGTATTTTATTCATAAAACATAAGCAGATTTGTCATATATGCTCAACAGTTTTTAAACTGATTTTTCAAGCTGGTTAATCAGAGATCAGCTCATCAAAGGACCACTTTTTCCACATGATATTTTAGTATATTTAGCATGGTGTCTTGATGAAGGTGTGAAAATCCATGCTCTACAGTCTACTTCTGAATCTCTCCTTAATTCTAACGTTTTGAATTGTCTCATAGTACGTTTACAAAGGGATTAGAGAGGTTCTACTTCCATCTTTAAATTCATTCATGCTCACTTTGTGTTAGATATACCGGAAGTCTTCACCAAAGACCCCTTTGGTTGAGAACAAACAAAACTATTTTCAGGGTGATATGCTGCTCCTGTCTGTCCATATTCTCTTTGGCAGGAGTCCTGGATTAATTTACAATCCAGTGACTACCGGTGTTAACATAGGCTGAAGTCATCTGCTTCTAGATATGTTCCCGGTAGGTGTCAGCTTTGATGACCCGGCGATGGAGCCAAAGTCAGCTGACTGGAAAATATTCTGATTAGTATATCTTCTTAGAAGTTGGACAATGAAAAGTACCCAGCAGTTCATCCCAGTCTGAAACCCAGAACCCACAGTCAAGGCCCCATGGATATATCACATTCTGCTATCTATGAAGAAATGGTTGGAATCTGGACCATCGTGTGACTGTTTAAGTAAGCATCTTATTAGGACGGACACATGCTAGAATTTACAAACTAGAAAATCTTAAGCCCAAGACCTTTTCTGTTTCTTTGAAACACTGTGTACATCAAAATAATAACAGAGATAGAAAAACGGAAAGAGAAATCTAAAAACTTGTTTCTGCAGTAATTCTGTTTTTCAAAAGGGAATCTTGACAAAAACCTGAGCCTTGTTAGAATAAAAAAAAAAGAGGAAAATGACAAAGCAATCACTTACAGAAAGCCTGAATAGGATTTTCAATCTCTTTGTGTGGAACTCGACATGAATGTATGCTAAGAATCAAAAGTACGAAGTGTTCAGGAAACAACTGCACTAACTCAGTTCAGCAAAGGGGCTAGGGCAGAAAGGTATGGAAAGCAACAGAGGGACAGTGTTGTATCAAATAGAGTCCTGCTGTCTTGTGTGTGTAGATCCCCCCTCAACCTCTACAGCACCAGTACTGGAGGGTCCCACACCCCAAATTTATGGTGCGCTTTCGATTAAATGACCGGAAATAATGCTTTATATTTTATTCTTCTTGTAAAGGAATGAAGGATGTTGCTATCACCACAGAAACTTTATTCAGAGGAGTCCACAAGAAGATGTCTTAGACTTGGGAATCAAGCTTCAACTCTTACCTTTCTGGGTTCTTACCTTTGTCTCTCCATCAGTTTCCATCTCCCTTATCCCTTGATGTCACCTCTGTGGGCTGTCTCCTCATAGAGGTTTGCAATATTAAGTGACTAACATATAAATTACTTGTGAACTTTACCTAATACAAGTTTCTCCCTTTCTAATTTTAATAGATATACTTTGCAAAGTGAGTCTTGACCTTTTTTCTTTCTAGCTTCCTTTTCTACAATGGTGTGCTGGGTGCTGGATAGCATTAACTGACTTAAGAGTGGACACTGGCTATGAAGGAAAGCGACTCTCTGGTGGGCTTCAGCAAATGGATTCTTTCCTAAGTACTCAATCTCAATCTTTTCTCCAAATTTCATCTCAACCCAATCCCAGCCCAAACCTTCTGCAAAACCCAACCTCAAACCTCAATCACTATCTGAGGGAGTTTTAACAAATAGTTCAATCTCTGTTGACCTTTCTCATTTATAAGAGGTGAGATTCTACTAGAAAATCATTTTGGAAACCATTAAGAATAGGTAGATGTGGGCTGGCTTGGTGGAGAGTAGAAATGACTCAGTAGTTAAGAGCAACTACTGGCCTTCCTGGGGACCTGGTTTTGATTCCCAGCAAATATACAGCAGCTTGTAACTGTATGAAACACTAGTTTCAGGTAACTGATACTTTGTCATGATATCTGCAGATGTCTACACACATCTGCATACATTTCATGCCCAGGTACACACATATATCATATAACAAATAAACTTTTTTTTAAAAAAAAAGATTAAGTACATTGTGAATTGGGTGCAGAAAACAACTTAAAAGATAAAGTCATAAATATTTTAGGCTTTGTAAACTATAAAATATTTATCTGAACTAATCAGTGATGCCACAGAACCTTGAAAGCATCTATGGGCATGTATGCAGATGAGCGTTTTGTAGAATAGACACCAAATATATTCTGATGACCATTTAAAGTGTTTATTCTAAATAGTAAACAAAGTTTTTCCTCCATATTATTTGGTATTAGTGGCTAACACATTCAATATCGATTGCTATTAAATTCAAATTTAATATCCTTTCCTTGATAGTTTAAGATAGCTTGTTTGGTCTCATTTTTAAAGGTAAACAAAAATGAGGCTTAGTGAGGTTCAATCAACTTACCAAACAGCAAGAGATTGGCAGAGGTAAGGAAGAGATTTGCATACTTGGCCTGCTCTGCAGTCATCTTTTATTCGGAGTTAACTGCATTTCCTATGTAAGTGTTGCTTTGAGATATCAAGTGCAGGTCTGGAGTTGAAAGCCAGTAACATGGATGACCTTGGATAAGCTATGAACTGTCTTTGCAACCTATCTTTTTCCATATTAAATCATGGGCTTTTTCACAATGTAGTATTGTTAGGTCAAGGATCTAATGTATGTAGAAGAGACTTATCAAAACTACTATTATTATTGCTATCTATTTGTGTATTTTTATCAGGTAAAAACCATCATTTGGACTTTGTAGTGGAAAGATAAAATAAAATGAACTAATTAATACATTAATCACTTCACTTACATACAATTTTGGAGAACATTTAAAATTAACAGTTTAAACTTCACAGTACATTGTGAACTGTGATCACAGAGTTGCCCACTGTATCCCTAAAGCTTATTTCTCCTGCCATGTAAGGATGTATTGTCCCACTTATTGTTCTAGTGCTGTGAGAAGACACCATGATCACAGTACCTTAGAAAGAGTTCATTCTGAACTTACAGTTTCAGAGGGTTAGGGTCCATGACCATCATGGCAGGAAACATGGCAACAGGGAGTCAGGCATGGCGATGGGACAATACCTGGATGCTGAAATCTTGATCTTCAAGCAAGAGTCAAAGAAGGCACACTAGGAATGGCATAGGATTTTCAAAACCAAAGCTGACCCCCAGGCACACACCTCCTCCAACAAGGTAGCCTGCTAATCTTTTTCTCAAATAGTTCCACTAGCAGAGGTCCAAGTGTTCAAATACCTGAGCCTATGGGAGCCATTCCATTCAAACCACCATGTACACATTTTTTTTTCCAGTGTTACCTCTGTGTCTACCCCAATCCCAAGCCAGGGATAGTCACCATTGTCTATATGAATCTGAGAAATTTGTTTTTCTAGGTTCTTTTATGTTTGACATATAAACAACAGCATGTGCTTCTTATAATTTTGTGCTTTGCTAATTTCACATAGTGTAAAATCCTCCAGGGTTTTCTATGAATCCCCAGCTGAAACAATTTTCTTTCCTTTAAATACTATATAACATTCTATTATGTCTATAAGTATTATTTTATTGATTAGTTAATTGATATTGGTTATTCCTCTACTTTAGATAGTGTTAACAATGGTAAAATAAAACTGAGAGAATAGATATTTTCAAACACATAGATGTGACTTCATTTCTATACAGCCTAACATAGGATTACTGCTGCATATATAGGTTCTACGTTTCATTCATTTTTTGGCAAATAATGCTTCTGATTTCCAGCAAAACTATCTAAGTCACCTCATGACATCAGTTACTAGATAGAGGTCCTTTCTCACATGACCCCTGCCACTGTCTTCCATCCTTTTGATTATAGTCACCCAAACAGATAGGTAGTGATATCTTATTTTGTTAGTTTATATTCCAATGATAATTAGCAATATCTGAGCATGTTCAATCATGTATTTTTATTTACAACTCCTTTTGAGAAATATCTATGCCAGTCCTCTGCCCAATCCTAATACTGTAATTTTACTTCATTTTTACATTCCTTACATCTTTACAATTTTATCCCATTATCAGATGTATGATCATCAAATAGTTCCTGTCAGTGCATTGGTTGTTCATTTGTTTTGTTAAGTGCATTTTTTTTTGCTGTGAGAAATACTTTATGCCGTTCCATTTATCTATATTCCCTTTTGTTTTTCTAATTTGATACTACACTCTTGTTGTATCTGTCAGTCTGTGTGTATGCACACATGTGCACATGTAGACTTATAATCCAGTTTAAAGTGACTTTTGTACATGCCGCATCTTACAAGTCTAGTTTTGTAGCAGATATTTTGTTTTCCCATCGTCACTTATCAGAGAGATAGATCTTTTATGATATCTGTTCTTGGCATAATTGTCAGCAGCACTGACAGGACATCTGTTTATGGTTTATGTCTGGATCTTCTGTCCAGTTCTATTGGCCCAAGTGTCTGTTTATTACATCAGTTTCAGTTTTTCAGCTTCTCTGCATTGGCAGGGTATTTTCAAATTAGTCAGTATGAGGCCTTAATCTTTGGTTTCTACTCGGTCATTCTGGCTATTAGGGCATATCTTTGGTTATTATCTTAGGGTTTTTATTGCTGTGAAGAGACACCACAACCATGACAACTTTTATGAATAAAACGTTAGTTGGGGTGGCTTGCTTACAGCTCCAAATGTTCATTCCATTATTGTATGGGAGGAAGTAGAGTGGAAAGCTGGCAAACATGGCACTGGAAGAGTAGTCCAGAGCCCCACATCTTGCAGGCAATAGGAAGTTGACTGACACACTGGGCACTCTCTTGAGCATATGAAATCACAAAGCCACTCCTGCAATGACACACTTCCCCCAACAAGGTCTTACCGACTTCACCAAGCCATACCTTCTAATAGTGCCATTTCCAATGAGATTATTGGGACCAATTACAGTCAAGATACCATAGTTACATTTGTGTTTTAGGATTATTTTCCAGTTCTGTAAATAAATGGCACTGAAATTTTATATGGAAATACTGAAACTGTAAATCGATCTGTGTAATATGGAATATTCAGAGTGTTAATCCTAATCAGTGAGAATGTTATTTTTTAACTTATTTGTGTCACCATCAAAATATTTTTTATGGCATTTCACACGCTAGTACTCAGCAATTTGTACTATTTGCTGTGAAACACTTACTTTAGGAAGAATAAGTGACATAGTTTTATTTATATCAATTTTGGCAATGTGTTCATTATATAAAAATGATACAATTTATTACAAATTGTTGTTACCACTTGTAGATTTAATTTTTTAGCTTTTTTCTGAGAGTAATTAACTTTTCTGAGCAATATTGTTAGCAAATAAGACTGTTTCAGTATTGCCTTTCCCAGTTGAATGACTTGTTCCCATGCATTTGCAGACTCTCCTTATATCCTCCCCTGCTTTGATGTTTAAGAAGCTGAATGATTTTAGAAATAAGAGAAGAATTTATTATCTTATAGGAGAACACAGAGCTACAGAATGTGTGGCCATAAGCTCGTTTGTCCTCTTAGAGTGTGTTCTTTCTAAATTCAACCAGTTACTTCCAGGGTAGAACTGGAAGACTTGAGGGTCAAATAAAATCAGACTCCATTCATAACAATCTCATGATACTGTCGGCTTAAACCAGACTGACTTCCTCTGTTAGTCTGCTTTTTCAACATAACCATGATATACTCTGAGAACCAAGGTGGCGGTTTGGGTCTTGGTGGTTATTATATTAATGGAGTATCATTAACCTCTCCTCTGTTCTGTACTTTAATATAATTATGAAAGAGGCATAAAGAAACACCATAATAATTGTTCTTTGGGCATCAGGCTTTACTAGCTCTCATATGGCTCTGTGCAAATGCTAATTACAATTATGTCACAATAATGAGTGAATGGCTTAATGGTAACATATGCCTGCTAATTTGGTATGTTATTTGTGGTGGCTGACTGAAGCCTGCACTCAAAGGCAGGGTAAGAGAGGGGTTGTTTAGTAGATCAACATTCTATACTTTGTTGAACAAGGCAGCCTCTGAGTTCATTTTAATATTATTTGCCCTTACATTTAATTAAAATAATGTTGATTAGTAAACGAGAACCCTACCACTTAATTGAATGTGTGTGAATACATTCATTTACGTCCTTTGTTTACTTTTGTTCTGATTACAGCAACTGTTAAAGCTCAATAGAAAATATATAATAATGTAGAAATGTCCAGAAACAAGAGACAGAAAGGCACAGTCGTCTGGTCTGTACCTATGTGTACAGTTTTTACTATAAAACCTCGTATTTTCTGAGTTGCAGATCATTGGTGGTTGTACATTTGGAGAGAGAGGAAAAAGAGACAGAGAGTCAGAGAGAGAGTGAGATGGGCCAAGTGCTGCACTGGTTGACGCTCTAGACTCACAGACATTCGGCTTCTGGAAGGCATGGGCACCACTTGCTGCCATCCCTGGTCTGTATTCAAGGTGTCTTCTATTAATCTGAAATAAAGCACTTTAAGGTCAAACTGGGAATAAAATCAACTTCTTCTATTTATACAAATTGTTTGGAAACTCATTTCTCCTAAAATGTTCACTCTGTCCCTCTCTCTAGGAGTGTCAAGCCACAAGACTCAGCTCTGCTCCTGATGAGCTGAGTGTCTAAGTGACATGAACCCTGTGCTCTATGATCAGAAAACCATAGGCTGGAGTACAGTTTCTCAGTGGTGAGGGATTGGGCGATATAACCTAAGTGAAAATCATAGCAATAGTCCAGTACACGGAAACTGATACCAGTCTGCCTCCCCTCTCCAGTGTCAGTACAGCCCCCCCATTCATGCTGCTGCCACGTTTTGTGAAATCTCCTGTTGTGTTTTGTGAAATCTCCTGTTATAAATATCAACACAATTTTACATTATTGTAGTCAGTGATGTAAATGCCCTAATAATTATTTTAACAAAAACATTCAGAAGTAGGCCTCTGAAGAACAACCCATTGAAATTCCGGAGGAAGAGATCATAGTGTGTTATCTCTCCTCATTCGGACTTTTGACATGCTGTCTACCTCCCTGAGTATTTGTGAAGGAGATCCATGGGGTTGCCATCAGAATGACATGTTTAAGACTATTGGTTTCTTTCTGAGTTTGTTGACTATTAAACAGTTGCTAATGATAAAGGTGAGATTATTAAAATGCAGTTCCAATGTAAGTATATGTTGAAAACATCAATTATCACTAATATCCCATAAGAAGTAACTATGCAGAACTTCAAAGTAGTTCATACATGGGGTTACTATGGCAACAGCAGAGCTTATACATTTTCTGTTCATGCCTTAATTTTCTTTAAACTACTTTGTTGCTGCGTTAGTGTCAAACCCTGTGTATAGCAAAGATGGTGATTTAATGGCCTTTATGAAGATGTTCAACTTTCTCCTCATTTGTTTGGAAAAGCACTGACTTCGAATTTCTTTGGGTGTATTATTGAACATTGTTAAACTCCTTTAAAGCAGACTGTGTTCCTTGCAAATGAAAGGAGTAAGCATGATCCCCTCTTGCAATTTATTGTCTGGAAATAATGGGGATATATGGCAAGTCAAAATTTAAAGCCTAGGCAGTTTGGATGCTCACCTTATTAGACCTGGATGGAGATGGGTGGTCCTTGGACTTCCCACAGGGCAGGGAACCCTGATTGCTCTTCAGGGTTAATGAGGGAGGGAAATTTGATCGGGGGAGGGAAATGGGAGGCGGTGCCGGGGAGGAGGCAGAAATTTTTAAATAAAAAAAAAAATTAAGGCCCGTTGTAACTCGAATTTGAGCTGAGTAACGGCTGTCTTGCATTGACGAAAATATATTGCTTTTACTGTTAATCAAATCATAATTTAAAAGTATGAAAAGCTATTTAATAGCTACAGATCATCTCCTAGAAAAACCATTCTATCTGTAATGCAAAATCAGCCAAAGAAATGGGTTGTTGACTTGTTAAAGAAAATAGCTCTTTTCTCTGTTTTTTTCCCCTTATAAATCGTAAATATCAAGGTCACATTGATAGTGGGAAATATATTATTCAAATAGTACCTATTTATAAATAAACCCTGAAAGCATAAAAAATATTGAATATTATCAGGAACAGATAAGAAGAGTCTGGAAGAAGGTCAGAATGCCAAGCATAGGCATATGGCAGAAAATGTGTCTTTCAGCTTTCTACAGCTTTTCGTGTGCTTTAGGAATATAATCCAAGCAGTGTTGACACTCCTTGGATGACAAAGAACCTGAAAGCGTTTAGCTCAGGGACCTAAGGTGAACCAAAATACCATGGTTCCAAAAAATAAAAATAAAAGATTAATAATAAATTGATCCCTAATAACACTCAGCTATACTCACGGATGAATGCTTTGCTCATCCATCATCAGAGAAGCTTCCTCCAGCAGCAGATGAGAGGAAATACAGAGACCCACACCCAGATGTTATGCAGACAATAAGAGCCTTTAATGAGCTATTAAAATCGAATCCTTCCACTCAGGGCTCAGGGAACCCTGCAAAAGAGGAGAAGGAAAGACTCCTTTTCTTATACATTATGGCTTCCAGGTCCTTTTTTAAATAGAAATTCCTGAGTGTACAAATGAGTTGGTTTCTGCATCTATGCTTCTTGTGACCTTTCTTGGGCCTTTTTCTTCTACTTGTTTGCTTTGTCCTAATTTGATGTGTTAGTTTTTGTTTTGCCTTATTTTATTTTATTCTGATCCCTTAAGACACCTGTTTGTTTTCTAATGAGAGAAAGAAAGGGGGTGGATCTGTAAGGGTGAGAAGAAGAGGAGAAATTGGGGAGAAAGAAAAGTTATCAGGATATATTACATGAGGAAAAACAATACTTTCACTAAAAGGAAACACACAAACAAGCACACACAAGAATATAACCCAATTATCAATGAGTTGCGGGGGACAGAGATAAAGTTATTCCCATGATACTGCGAGCTATTGAACCATATAGGATGGTGATGAACAGCAGCAGCCCAGTGAAGTAATCCCTCTCTTAATTTATGATACTTCTTGCAAAAAATAAAAAGACATACTTTGTTATAAGTAGTTATAAAATAGTATTTCTACTTATCAGTAAAAGAATAGCTTATGTACCTGTGGTGATAACAACTGTGATAAGGATGAAATAATTAAGAATAGAAATTAATAGAATTTCCACTAAAGGTTTGCTCTCTAGTCTTCTTGCATAGGAATGTGACTTAATACTGCTATTCACATTTTTAAAAATGGTCAATTTAACATAAGGGAAAGATTTATATTTTCTCAATTTTAAAAATGAAATCAGACCATAATTTAGCAAGTATTGGCCTTCTTGTTAATTTTTAATTAATGTCCAGTAAGCATATGTATGATAGCTATACTTTCTGTGGGACTGATGTCCCAGGTAGTGTCTCTAATAATCTTGATATGAGTATATTTGTGGATGAGTCTGCGACTGTGTGGATTTTAAAACCTGGATGAAAGAGAGAGGCTGACAAGAGGATAAGATGAGAAAGTGAGAAGAAAGAGAGAACATTAATCCATTAAGTATTATCTGTGTAGATAAGCTTCATGCTCAGTGAAAGACTGTCCCAAAGAACTAAGAGGGAGAATGAGCAGAAGCCACCCAGTCCACACATTTGAGTGAACCCATATGTACACACACGTGAACATATATGCATACATACTCCAAACACAAATACACACAAATGAAAATAGATCTATTTGAATAACCTGGATGTACATTCTTCAATGAGTGTTCAACAACTGAATCTATATGAGGGTATGGTTCCTATGAGAGTAGGTGTCTTTATAGTTATATTGTCAGTCTGAGCTTGTTTTCCATTGTTCTGATATCATCCTTTTCAGGTATCATACAATTTCTTTACAAATAAATGAAATACGGTTGAAGTCTATGAGATGTGGCCTATTGTTTCTATGGGAATGATGCCATCCTCAGCCATTCTCTCTTGACTAAAATTTCTTTTAAAGTCTTATTCTTATTGTTGATCATTTGCACAATGTGATGCACCCTCCTTTGGGAACTGTTTTACTCAGTGATACTTTCCATTCAGGTGCAGAGGCAAATAATATAAGACAAGAATTACACTTCAATACTTAAAAAACAAGAAGCAAGGGAAGATGTGGATAAAGAATCTTTGAATGTATATAGTTTTTTATATTTTCCCTGTGCTTCAGATTTCACTTTCTGTGAAATTTGGGGAGGAAAAAAAAACCCAAAACAACAATGTTGATCACTAGATAGGCCAATTATGAAAGAAAAATCAGGATTTGCTTTATCAACGCCAAGCCTTTCATACAGACTGAAAGGCTCAGAACACACGGATCGTTTACAGGAACATGGTGAGCTTCAGAGGCTTGGAAGCTGGGCACGGTTGCAAGGCTGCCTTTGACATATATAGCAATCGTAACATTCATGAAATTAGTCTGACCTGTCACCATCCACTCTTCTGACTGTTACAGCCTGTCAGCATCCCAGTCACCTGCAAGCATCCCTAATCCTCTAATTGTATGTGGCTGCCTAAACGGAGCTCTGGGTAACAAGTCTTTGTAAATAATTCCCCCTTTGTATACCAGAGCCTTTTCTGTTTGCTCATTTATTGGGATTGTCTTTTAAGATTTACTTTCAGAAGCGTTTTCTTCCCTTACTCTCTCTTCCAGTTCCCATCATGGTTAGAGAACTTCAGTGTCCTTAGTCCTACGAACTCTTTCTACTTATAGTTCTTTATAAAGCACATCATAAAAATTTTAAAGTTTCTCTGCTGCTCAGATTAATTGGTTGTACTTAAGAAACTGAAAACATGCCTTTTCATGCCTTTTGTGAATTGATATTTGTAATTCCAATAGCATCTGGTAGCATCCCTCATGCAGAGCTGATGGTTGGTGCATTTGACTGGATGTATTTGGTGGGAGGGGATACATACTCAAGAATGTAATGTGTGGTGTTATTTTAAAGAATATGAAGTATTGTCTTAGGTTCCCGGTGTCAGTAATCTGTCTTCTTTTACTAATATGACTTCTCTTTGTCTGGGCTGCTTCATAACGAAGGGAGTTCTCACAGACTTGTGTTTCAGTGGCTTGACACTGGTTCACCCCACCACTGCTGATAACTTTCTGGAAGGATTACAAAGTGATGGTGGAGGCATATTTTTGAGGGAGATACTGTGTTTCACAAAAGCTGAAAAGACCTGACTGTAGTCAGAGAGAGCTTAGAGTTCCAGCTAACTCTATGAATTCCTTCCTAGTTTATCTCCCCAGTGATCTACCATGAAGTACCACCTCTTAAATGGTTATAATCCCTCAGTCACCATGTGAGGCCCGAGGACATTTTCTGAGACCTAGAGGGACAGACTTGAGCCATACCCAATAGACAAAATGGGTTGGAAATATAAATAAAAACAGATTTATTACTTTTCTGAAGGAACTAGAAAAACAAAGAGACAACTTACCCAAATAAAACTGTGTGCAAACACTACTTTTGGGTCACCAGGAGAGGGTCTTAGGAATAGGGGGGAGGGAAACCTTGAAATCCTTTCACTGAGTCCAGTGCCAATTCCTTGTGAAGTGAGAAGCAGATCATCTCAGCTTATGGTACCCAAAAGGGTTGTTTATATCTCTCTTGAACAGACATTTATCAAGCTCCCAGGGCCATCAAAAAGCTAAGGTTTGTATTTTCACACATATTGACAAATGGGGGCTTCATTAACCTTTCAAAAATACTTTACAAAGCAAAGCTGTATTTTACCTTCGTAAACACCACAGGCTCATCTAAATATCTTGGGCAGATCGATAACACCAAAGAAAGAAATTGTTCAGTCCCATCCACTTCCCCCAGCAACACGGGTGCCACATTGTGTCCTTCAAGTGGGGTGGAAGAGGCAGTGGTCTCAGTTTAGAAAAAAAAATCTTTGTCAAAATATATTCATGAGAAGGTGCAAAACGGCAAGCAGGTTTGAAATTCTGAAATTTTCCGAGTCAACTGATAGGACAATAAATATATTTTCTCTAATTCCATAGCCCTCGAATACTTGAAAGTCGTGCTCACAGCTCTGTCGTTTCGTGGGGTCTGAGGATCTTTCAGCACGAGGCACTCTGTCATTTGTCACTGACAATCTAACAGTAGAAACTGGGTCAGCAAGTGAGATGAACCTCGTTATTGAATGGAATGCCTCCGAGAAGAGCTGAGCACTAGATCTAAATATTGAGTTCCTCTAATAGGAGGAGCAATGAAGAGGTTTCTTAAAGGTATTGCCCTTGTTTACAATTTACTTCCATACCCTGCTCTAGAGGAGCCCAGTTTTTATCTTTACTCTTAAAACCTTCCTAGGCTATTGAATGGAATAATCTGGATCTGTTGAAAGTTTTTTTTTTTCTGGAAAAATTGGAATATGTAACTATGGTGCTTCAGAAATCAATCATTTAGTTCCTAATTACAGAGTGATGCTGTGTTGTATAGAAGGCACCCTTTTCGGAGTCTGTGTGGATATGATACCACAGATTCTGGCTGCTGACAATAACAGCCATGCAGTCTTGTTTTAAGCACAAAAATGTTTGTATTGGTGAAGCGCTCCATAAAATAATAGACATTCATTCACCGTGTTCTTTATTCTATACTTTCATTAACATGAATCTTCCAGTTATCTTTTCTTCACGTACTTGACCTGAAGGCATCTTTTCCCCAGCTCTACTGACTTGTTGGCTCTGAGAGGCGAAGTGAATTTTATACATTCTTGGCTAGTAAATAGAATTGCTGAATTTCAAGTCCTGGTCTGTCTCCTTGAAAGCCTATTTGCTTTCCAACTAGTTTTCATTGTGTTTCAATATCAGACATGTCACAGAGCCCTTAGCTTCTTGCCTCACGCTGAGCAGTGATCCCAGTTAGCTTATAGGAGGAAAAGGTAGCCAGTTTCACAGGTAGCAATTCTAGATTACTCTAAGATTAAGTGAACTAATTGAGTTTGCCTGCCACATGTTATCTGGGAAAGTTGACCCCACTACATGACTTCTTAGATTAACACAGTATGTTGATACTTATATAAGTATATGTAACAGCTGATAAGACAAAGTAACCCATCACTTTTGGTTTCCTGTACCAGTGATCCAAACGTTTAAAGAATTCCAGGAATCCTAAAGGGTGGGGAGGTGAGTCTTTCTGAAGGGAATGGAACAAGAAACTTTATTTGAGCAGAACAAATTCTTATCATTAAGTAAAAGAGAAAAGACTTACAAGCTAGGTGGTGGTGGCACACACCTTTAATCCCAGCACTTGGGAGGCAGAGGCAGGCAGATTTCTGTAAGTTTGAGGCCAGCCTGGTCTACAAGAGCTACAGGGCTCTAAAGCTACAGAGAAACCTTGTCTCGGAAAAGTCAAAAACAGACTTGCTTACCAAAGATGAAGACTTACACTTACAGATGTCTGCAATTCTTGGTTAATTAAATTTGGGACCAAGTGAATACTGACCTATAGAAAAGTTTAGGTGGGCCAATGTGGATGACAAAGGTGAAGTGAATAGCCTTAAAATCTGCACCCCTGTTAGTGAAAGCTCCATATTGAAAAACGGTGCTCTTCCACATTCCTAAGTGCTTATATTGCTCCTTTGATTTCGGAGAGGTGCACATTCTAGAGGGGCAAGCTGCATCAAAGCCAGCTGCAGCACTCTGCTTGAAGAGAAACCATTGTTCTCTCCGGCCTTCTGTATAACACAGATTCTGTCCTCACTATGAAAATCAGTCACTGAACTTTACATTCCTCCATTGACCCCTGCTCTCTACCCCTTTTGTGGAGAGGGCAACTATTTAAATACAAAGGCAAGAAGATGGCTGTCAGATAAAAATGGTTTAGGTGCATCTTAAATTTTGAGAATTTTGCAAGACTAGAGCAAGAATATTATAATTGAGTGTGAAATACCACAGAAATAGATGTTCAAGGCTTTTTCCTTAGTTGACTGTGGGACTTCATTAAGCGATTGAAGCTTTAAGAACTGGAGCCTCACTGGAAAATGTGGACTATGCTGGCTCTGTATTCTTTGGGGCTGGTCTTTACACCGGGCATGCCATTTCATGTGTGTTCTGCTTACATACAACCAAGAAGTTGGCTATTTATTCTACCACATGCCCATAGCACGATGATGTCCTGTCTCAACACAGACTGAAAATAACAGTCTACTTTAGATAATTTCTATGTTTGATGCAAAGAGTATCTTGTAATTTACATTCCAGCTTCTTTTTATACTTCAAGTAACTAATTTTGAACATAATATGTGCAGGTGTATAATTATATATATATATGACAGAATTCTAGTATTTATTATTTATACATAACACCAATTTTAAGCTATATGTGCAATATGGAAGCTATAATTTTATCTGTTTTGCATTAAAGCAGGTTATTATTTTTAAACTATTCTCTTGGCAAACTAATAAAATGCAAAACAGTTTGAAAATTATTTTTCTATATTGCAATTTCAGGGACTTTATTGTATTTCGTTGAACGGGTATTATGTTTGCTAACAAGCTCAATAAGCACTAGACTTTCTGCTTATTTATTACAGCTTTTTTGAGTTTTATGATGTGTAGCTTATCAATAAGCTACATAGATGGTCTTTCTTGGCTTTATTAGCACAATCTCCAATGAGAAGTACCAGGAGTAGAATTATGAATGATTTCAAGAATTTTGATGTAAAAATATAATTTGCACTTTGTGTCTGACACCTCTTAATAAATTTTTAGTAATTATTTATTTGCAAAATAATTATAATCTCATTAGGATTATATGAAGGTGACTTTTCGCACTTTGGGTAAAACCAAATAGTATAATTTATAATAATGTCAATTTGCTAGGCAGCATAGCTTATTTTAATTTATATTCATAAAAGTGGGGAGCAGTTCATATTTTTTATCCTTTCCTGGGGCATTTTTGTTCACTTTTATGTATTGCCTGATTTTTTTAATTGAAATTGCTTTAGACTTTTTTCCTTTATAAAATTCATAATGTGTAAAGAACATTAAGTATTACTTTATCATAAGTATTTATTTTCTTTCACAGTAATTTATTTCTTATCTGTGTTTATAGCTATCTTCTACTCATCAGAGAAGTAAGTGGTGTGTTCAAAAAATTCAACATTACTAGATTCTAACTTTTTAAGGTAGTTGAAAGGAAAATGATTCAAGAAAAGTAAAGATTTTTGTTCATTCAAATTGAGATAATTCTTACAATTGCAAACAATTTCAAATCAACAGCTTTGTGTAAAAGTAAGCATGTCTTCTCAACATTTAGGGTCAAAAAGTCACCTTGTTACTTGATTCTTTTTTACTCACTTTCATTCTTTGTTCTTTCTCCTTTTTATACTTTCTGATACTCTTTTGGATTTTTTTTAATTTATTCTTCTTCCATAAAATACATTCTACATCCTCCTCTTCCCAGGTCCCCTCACATCCCCTCTTCCTCAAATCCATTCCTTCTCAGCCATCCAGAGGTATCAACTGAACACTGCCTAATAAGATGCAAAAAGATTAGGGCAAAACCCTCACTTCAAGACTGGGTGAGGCAACCCAGCAGGAAGAAAAGGGTCAGAGACAACCTCCATGCCCACTGTTGGGAGTCCCACAGAACCGTCAACTAAACAACTACAACATATTTGTAGAGGACACTGTGAAGACACATGAAGCTCACTGATTGTCATTGCTGCTTCAGTCTCCATGAATCCTTGTGATCCCTGATTATTTAATTCTGTGGTCCATACTCTCCTGGTGCCCTCAACCCCTCTGGCTCCTATAATTCTTTCTCCTCCTCTTCTACAGGGTTCTTTGAGCTCTGCCTAATGTTTGGGTGTGAGTCTCTGCAATTGCTTTCATATGCTGCAGAAGAAAACATCTTTGACAAAGACAGGGCTAGACACTGATTTATGAGTATAGCAGAATATCATTAGGAATTATTTCATTGATTCTCTCTCTCTCTCTCTCTCTCTCTCTCTCTCTCTCTCTCTCTCTCTCTCTCTCTCTTTCTCTTTTCTATTCATGTTCAATTCTACTCTAGCTCTAGGTCTCTGGACCATTCAGCTTTTGGCTCCTAGCCATCAAGGCAGTGTAGGACATGAGATCCCTCTCCTGGCTTGGACCTCAAACTAGACCATCTAGTAATTGTTTGACTACTATAATTCCATATTATTTCCCTATTTTTGCTTTTCTCTAATACTGAATGCCTTAGCACTCATTTCTTTGATTTATTATACTCCTATGAAATTATGCCAATAAATGGATAGTAGAAGAACAATCCAGCAACTTCATCTACTTTTCCCATCCTGGTCTCCATGCTATTCATGCATTCTAATTTTGCATCTGTAACACAGAACATTTATATAGTGTTTAGTTTTGTTAATTCAATACAAATCTTTAAGGTTATTCAGATACTAAGGAAAGAATCTTAGGTATTCACCAATGTACTAACAACCTTCCATTTACATTAATATTTTTGTGTAACGTAAAACCCCTACTGACGGCACAAGTTGATCATTTCAAGGAGTCTATTGCTGATGGATTCATGAAAATTTGCATTGTGATTCAGTCTTTATTTCATCTTCTTTTCTCCAACACATTTCTGTTTGTTCTGTTTCTTACCCTTCAACAGTATTTAAAGTTGTAGCTTGACTGACCTTTACATTGTTTGGGGTCTCTTTCTACCTATAATATTTTTTATATACTATTTTAAAGAAACTTGACTGGTTTTCCCTTGTTATAGTTTTCTTATTTTTATTTCAAAATATGTCTCTGATTTCCATTGTTTCCCCCTTTTTCTTTTTTTT